>NC_092104.1:19605587-19892001 GCF_045679555.1 Salvelinus alpinus
TTAGGTTGAGCCATAAAGGAGACTAGACATCTACCACCTCACTACCACTATCAGATTAGAGCCATAAAGGAGACTAGACATCTACCACCCCACTACCACTATCAGATTAGAGCCATAAAGGAGACTAGACATCTACCACCTCACTACCACTATCAGATTAGAGCCATAAGGAGACTAGACATCTACCACTATCAGATTATAGCCATAAAGGAGACTAGACATCTATCATCCCACTACCACTATCAGATTAGAGCCATAAAGGAGACTAGACATCTATCACCCCACTACCACTATCAGATTAGAGCCATAAAGGAGACTAGACATCTACCACCTCACTACCACTATCAGATTAGAACCATAAAGGAGACTAGACATCTATCATCCCACTACCACTATCAGATTAGAGCCATAAAGGAGACTAGACATCTATCACCCCACTACCACTATCAGATTAGAGCCATAAAGGAGACTAGACATCTACCACCCCACTACCACTATCAGATTAGAGCCATAAAGGAGACTAGACATCTACCACCCCACTACCACTATCAGATTATAGCCATAAGGGAGACTAGACATCTACCACCTCACTAACACTATCAGATTAGAACCATAAAGGAGACTAAACATCTATCATCCCACTACCACTATCAGATTAGAGCCATAAAGGAGACTAGACATCTACCACTATCAGATTAGAGCCATAACGGAGACTAGACATCTATCACCCCACTACCACTATCAGATTAGAGCCATAAAGGAGACTAGACATCTACCACTATCAGATTAGAGCCATAAAGGAGACTAGACATCTACCACCCCACTACTACTATCAGATTAGAGCCATAAGGGAGACTAAACATCTACCACCCCACTACCACTATCAGATTAGAGCCATAAAGGAGACTAGACATCTACCACTATCGGAATAGAGCCATAAAGGAGACTAGACATCTACCACCCCACTACCACTATCAGATTAGAGCCATAAAGGAGACTAGACATCTATCACCCCACTACCAATATCAGATTAGAGCCATAAAGGAGACTAGACATCTACCACCCCACTACTACTATCAGATTAGAGCCATAAAGGAGACTAGACATCTACAACCCCACTACCTATATCAGATTAGAGCCATAAAGGAGACTAGACATCTACCACCCCACTACCACTATCAGATTAGAGCCATAAAGGAGACTAGACATCTACCACTATCAGATTAGAGCCATAAAGGAGACTAGACATCTACCACCCCACTACCACTATCAGATTAGAGCCATAAAGGAGACTAGACATCTACCACCCCACTACCACTATCAGATTAGAGCCATAAAGGAGACTAGACATCTACCACCCCACTACTACTATCAGATTAGAGCCATAAAGGAGACTAGACATCTACCACCTCACTACCACTATCAGATTAGAGCCATAAAGGAGACTAGACATCTACCACCCCACTACCACTATCAGATTAGAGCCATAAAGGAGACTAGACATCTACCACCCCACTACCACTATCAGATTAGAGCCATAAAGGAGACTAGACATCTACCACTATCAGATTATAGCCATAAAGGAGACTAGACATCTATCATCCCACTACCACTATCAGATTAGAGCCATAAAGGAGACTAGACATCTATCACCCCACTACCACTATCAGATTAGAGCCATAAAGGAGACTAGACATCTACCACCTCACTACCACTATCAGATTAGAACCATAAAGGAGACTAGACATCTATCATCCCACTACCACTATCAGATTAGAGCCATAAAGGAGACTAGACATCTATCACCCCACTACCACTATCAGATTAGAGCCATAAAGGAGACTAGACATCTACCACCCCACTACCACTATCAGATTAGAGCCATAAAGGAGACTAGACATCTACCACCCCACTACCACTATCAGATTATAGCCATAAGGGAGACTAGACATCTACCACCCCACTACTACTGTCAGATTAGAGCCATAAAGGAGACTAGACATCTACCACCTCACTACCACTATCAGATTAGAACCATAAAGGAGACTAGACATCTATCATCCCACTACCACTATCAGATTAGAGCCATAAAGGAGACTAGACATCTATCACCCCACTACCACTATCAGATTAGAGCCATAAAGGAGACTAGACATCTACCACCCCACTACCACTATCAGATTAGAGCCATAAAGGAGACTAGACATCTACCACCCACTACCACTATCAGAGTATAGCCATAAAGGAGACTAGACATCTACCACTATCAGATTAGAGCCATAAAGGAGACTAGACATCTACCACCCCACTACTACTATCAGATTAGAGCCATAAGGGAGACTAGACATCTACCACCCCACTACCACTATCAGATTAGAGCCATAAAGGAGACTAGACATCTACCACCCCACTACTACTATCAGATTAGAGCCATAAAGGAGACTAGACATCTACCACCTCACTACCACTATCAGATTAGAACCATAAAGGAGACTAGACATCTATCGTCCCACTACCACTATCAGATTATAGCCATAAAGGAGACTAGACATCTACCACTATCAGATTAGAGCCATAACGGAGACTAGACATCTATCACCCCACTACCACTATCAGATTAGAGCCATAAAGGAGACTAGACATCTACCACTATCAGATTAGAGCCATAAAGGAGACTAGACATCTACCACTATCAGATTAGAGCCATAAGGGAGACTAAACATCTACCACCCCACTACCACTATCAGATTAGAGCCATAAAGGAGACTAGACATCTACCACTATCAGAATAGAGCCATAAAGGAGACTAGACATCTACCACCCCACTACCACTATCAGATTAGAGCCATAAAGGAGACTAGACATCTACCACTATCAGATTAGAGCCATAAAGGAGACTAGACATCTACCACCCCACTACCACTATCAGATTAGAGCCATAAAGGAGACTAGACATCTATCACCCCACTACCAATATCAGATTAGAGCCATAAAGGAGACTAGACATCTTCACCCCACTACCACTATCAGATTAGAGCCATAAAGGAGACTAGACATCTATCCACTATCAGATAAGAAGCCATAAAGGAGACTAGACATCTACCACCCCACTACTACTATCAGATTAGAGCCATAAGGGAGACTAGACATCTACCACCCCACTACTACTGTCAGATTAGAGCCATAAAGGAGACTATACATCTACCACCTCACTACCACTATCAGATTAGAACCATAAAGGAGACTAGACATCTATCATCCCACTACCACTATCAGATTAGAGCCATAAAGGAGACTAGACATCTACCACCCACTACCACTATCAGAGTATAGCCATAAAGGAGACTAGACATCTACCACCCACTACCACTATCAGAGTATAGCCATAAAGGAGACTAGACATCTACCACTATCAGATTAGAGCCATAAAGGAGACTAGACATCTACCACCCCACTACTACTATCAGATTAGAGCCATAAGGGAGACTAGACATCTACCACCCCACTACCACTATCAGATTAGAGCCATAAAGGAGACTAGACATCTACCACCCCACTACTACTGTCAGATTAGAGCCATAAAGGAGACTAGACATCTACCACCTCACTACCACTATCAGATTAGAACCATAAAGGAGACTAAACATCTATCATCCCACTACCACTATCAGATTAGAGCCATAAAGGAGACTAGACATCTACCACTATCAGATTAGAGCCATAACGGAGACTAGACATCTATCACCCCACTACCACTATCAGATTAGAGCCATAAAGGAGACTAGACATCTACCACTATCAGATTAGAGCCATAAAGGAGACTAGACATCTACCACCCCACTACTACTATCAGATTAGAGCCATAAGGGAGACTAAACATCTACCACCCCACTACCACTATCAGATTAGAGCCATAAAGGAGACTAGACATCTACCACTATCAGAATAGAGCCATAAAGGAGACTAGACATCTACCACCCCACTACCACTATCAGATTAGAGCCATAAAGGAGACTAGACATCTATCACCCCACTACCAATATCAGATTAGAGCCATAAAGGAGACTAGACATCTACCACCCCACTACTACTATCAGATTAGAGCCATAAGGGAGACTAGACATCTACCACACCACTACTACTGTCAGATTAGAGCCATAAAGGAGACTATACATCTACCACCTCACTACCACTATCAGATTAGAACCATAAAGGAGACTAGACATCTATCATCCCACTACCACTATCAGATTAGAGCCATAAAGGAGACTAGACATCTATCACCCCACTACCACTATCAGATTAGAGCCATAAAGGAGACTAGACATCTACCACCCCACTACCACTATCAGATTAGAGCCATAAAGGAGACTAGACATCTACCACCCACTACCACTATCAGAGTATAGCCATAAAGGAGACTAGACATCTACCACTATCAGATTAGAGCCATAAAGGAGACTAGACATCTACCACCCCACTACTACTATCAGATTAGAGCCATAAGGGAGACTAGACATCTACCACCCCACTACCACTATCAGATTAGAGCCATAAGGGAGACTAGACATCTACCACCCCACTACTACTGTCAGATTAGAGCCATAAAGGAGACTAGACATCTACCACCTCACTACCACTATCAGATTAGAACCATAAAGGAGACTAGACATCTATCATCCCACTACCACTATCAGATTAGAGCCATAAAGGAACTAGACATCTACCACTATCAGATTAGAGCCATAACGGAGACTAGACATCTATCACCCCACTACCACTATCAGATTAGAGCCATAAAGGAGACTAGACATCTACCACTATCAGATTAGAGCCATAAAGGAGACTAGACATCTACCACCCCACTACTACTATCAGATTAGAGCCATAAGGGAGACTAAACATCTACCACCCCACTACCACTATCAGATTAGAGCCATAAAGGAGACTAGACATCTACCACTATCAGAATAGAGCCATAAAGGAGACTAGACATCTACCACCCCACTACCACTATCAGATTAGAGCCATAAAGGAGACTAGACATCTATCACCCCACTACCAATATCAGATTAGAGCCATAAAGGAGACTAGACATCTACCACCCCACTACTACTATCAGATTAGAGCCATAAAGGAGACTAGACATCTACAACCCCACTACCTATATCAGATTAGAGCCATAAAGGAGACTAGACATCTACCACCCCACTACCACTATCAGATTAGAGCCATAAAGGAGACTAGACATCTACCACTATCAGATTAGAGCCATAAAGGAGACTAGACATCTACCACCCCACTACCACTATCAGATTAGAGCCATAAAGGAGACTAGACATCTACCACCCCACTACCACTATCAGATTAGAGCCATAAGGGAGACTAGACATCTACCACCCCACTACTACTATCAGATTAGAGCCATAAAGGAGACTAGACATCTACCACCTCACTACCACTATCAGATTAGAGCCATAAAGGAGACTAGACATCTACCACCCCACTACCACTATCAGATTAGAGCCATAAAGGAGACTAGACATCTACCACCTCACTACCACTATCAGATTAGAGCCATAAGGAGACTAGACATCTACCACTATCAGATTATAGCCATAAAGGAGACTAGACATCTATCATCCCACTACCACTATCAGATTAGAGCCATAAAGGAGACTAGACATCTACCACCCCACTACCACTATCAGATTAGAGCCATAAAGGAGACTAGACATCTACCACCCCACTACCACTATCAGATTAGAGCCATAAAGGAGACTAGACATCTACCATCCCACTACCACTATCAGAGTATAGCCATAAAGGAGACTAGACATCTACCACTATCAGATTAGAGCCATAAAGGAGACTAGACATCTACCACCCCACTACTACTATCAGATTAGAGCCATAAGGGAGACTAGACATCTACCACCCCACTACCACTATCAGATTAGAGCCATAAAGGAGACTAGACATCTACCACCCCACTACTACTGTCAGATTAGAGCCATAAAGGAGACTAGACATCTATCATCCCACTACCACTATCAGATTAGAGCCATAAAGGAGACTAGACATCTACCACCCTACTACCACTATCAGAGTAGAGCCATAAAGGAGACTAGACATCTACCACCCCACTACCACTATCAGATTAGAGCCATAAAGGAGACTAGACATCTACCACCCCACTACCACTATCAGAGTATAGCCATAAAGGAGACTAGACATCTACCACTATCAGATTAGAGCCATAAAGGAGACTAGACATCTACCACCCCACTACTACTATCAGATTAGAGCCATAAGGGAGACTAGACATCTACCACCCCACTACCACTAGCAGATTAGAGCCATAAAGGAGACTAGACATCTACCACCCCACTACCACTATCAGATTAGAGCCATAAAGGAGACTAGACATCTACCACCCCACTACCACTATCAGATTAGAGCCATAAAGGAGACTAAACATCTATCATCCCACTACCACTATCAGATTAGAGCCATAAAGGAGACTAGACATCTACCACTATCAGATTAGAGCCATAACGGAGACTAGACATCTATCACCCCACTACCACTATCAGATTAGAGCCATAAAGGAGACTAGACATCTACCACTATCAGATTAGAGCCATAAAGGAGACTAGACATCTACCACCCCACTACTACTATCAGATTAGAGCCATAAGGGAGACTAAACATCTACCACCCCACTACCACTATCAGATTAGAGCCATAAAGGAGACTAGACATCTACCACTATCAGAATAGAGCCATAAAGGAGACTAGACATCTACCACCCCACTACCACTATCAGATTAGAGCCATAAAGGAGACTAGACATCTATCACCCCACTACCAATATCAGATTTAGAGCCATAAAGGAGACTAGACATCTACCACCCCACTACTACTATCAGATTAGAGCCATAAAGGAGACTAGACATCTACAACCCCACTACCTATATCAGATTAGAGCCATAAAGGAGACTAGACATCTACCACCCCACTACCACTATCAGATTAGAGCCATAAAGGAGACTAGACATCTACCACTATCAGATTAGAGCCATAAAGGAGACTAGACATCTACCACCCCACTACCACTATCAGATTAGAGCCATAAAGGAGACTAGACATCTATCACCCCACTACCAATATCAGATTAGAGCCATAAAGGAGACTAGACATCTCCACCCCACTACCACTATCAGATTAGAGCCATAAAGGAGACTAGACATCTATCCACTATCAGATAAGATGCCATAAAGGAGACTAGACATCTACCACCCCACTACTACTATCAGATTAGAGCCATAAGGGAGACTAGACATCTACCACCCCACTACTACTGTCAGATTAGAGCCATAAAGGAGACTAGACATCTACCACCTCACTACCACTATCAGATTAGAACCATAAAGGAGACTAGACATCTATCACCCCACTACCACTATCAGATTAGAGCCATACAGGAGACTAGACATCTATCACCCCACTACCACTATCAGATTAGAGCCATAAAGGAGACTAGACATCTACCACCCCACTACCACTATCAGATTAGAGCCATAAAGGAGACTAGACATCTACCACCCCACTACCACTATCAGAGTATAGCCATAAAGGAGACTAGACATCTACCACTATCAGATTAGAGCCATAAAGGAGACTAGACATCTTCCACCCCACTACTACTATCAGATTAGAGCCATAAGGGAGACTAGACATCTACCACCCCACTACCACTATCAGATTAGAGCCATAAAGGAGACTAGACATCTACCACTATCAGATTAGAGCCATAAAGCAGACTAGACATCTACCACCCCACTACCACTATCAGATTAGAGCCATAAAGGAGACTAGACATCTATCACCCCACTACCAATATCAGATTAGAGCCATAAAGGAGACTAGACATCTACCACCCCACTACTACTATCAGATTAGAGCCATAAGGGAGACTAAACATCTACCACCCCACTACCACTATCAGATTAGAGCCATAAAGGAGACTAGACATCTACCACCCCACTACTACTATCAGATTAGAGCCATAAGGGAGACTAGACATCTACCACCCCACTGCCACTATCAGATTAGAGCCATAAAGGAGACTAGACATCTACCACTATCAGATTAGAGCCATAAAGGACACTAGACATCTACCACCCCACTACTACTATCAGATTAGAGCCATAAGGGAGACTAGACATCTACCACCCCACTACCACTATCAGATTAGAGCCATAAAGGAGACTAGACATCTACCACTATCAGAATAGAGCCATAAAGGAGACTAGACATCTACCACCCCACTACCACTATCAGATTAGAGCCATAAAGGAGACTAGACATCTACCACCCCACTACTACTATCAGATTAGAGCCATAAAGGAGACTAGACATCTACAACCCCACTACCTATATCAGATTAGAGCCATAAAGGAGACTAGACATCTACCACCCCACTACCACTATCAGATTAGAGCCATAAAGGAGACTAGATATCTACCACTATCAGATTAGAGCCATAAAGGAGACTAGACATCTACCACCCCACTACTACTATCAGTTTAGAGCCATAAAGGAGACTAGACATCTACCACCCCACTACCTATATCAGATTAGAGCCATAAAGGAGACTAGACATCTACCACCCCACTACCACTATCAGATTAGAGCCATAAAGGAGACTAGACATCTACCACTATCAGATTAGAGCCATAAAGGAGACTAGACATCTACCACCCCACTACCACTATCAGATTAGAGCCATAAAGGAGACTAGACATCTATCACCCCACTACCAATATCAGATTAGAGCCATAAAGGAGACTAGAAATCTACCACCCCACTACCACTATCAGATTAGAGCCATAAAGGAGACTAGACATCTATCCACTATCAGATAAGAAGCCATAAAGGAGACTAGACATCTACCACCCCACTACTACTATCAGATTAGAGCCATAAGGGAGACTAGACATCTACCACCCCACTACTACTGTCAGATTAGAGCCATAAAGGAGACTAGACATCTACCACCTCACTACCACTATCAGATTAGAACCATAAAGGAGACTAGACATCTATCATCCCACTACCACTATCAGATTAGAGCCATAAAGGAGACTAGACATCTATCACCCCACTACCACTATCAGATTAGAGCCATAAAGGAGACTAGACATCTACCACCCCACTACCACTATCAGATTAGAGCCATAAAGGAGACTAGACATCTATCACCCCACTACCAATATCAGATTAGAGCCATAAAGGAGACTAGACATCTCCACCCCACTACCACTATCAGATTAGAGCCATAAAGGAGACTAGACATCTATCCACTATCAGATAAGATGCCATAAAGGAGACTAGACATCTACCACCCCACTACTACTATCAGATTAGAGCCATAAGGGAGACTAGACATCTACCACCCCACTACTACTGTCAGATTAGAGCCATAAAGGAGACTAGACATCTACCACCTCACTACCACTATCAGATTAGACCCATAAAGGAGACTAGACATCTATCATCCCACTACCACTATCAGATTAGAGCCATAAAGGAGACTAGACATCTATCACCCCACTACCACTATCAGATTAGAGCCATAAGGGAGACTAGACATCTACCACCCCACTACTACTGTCAGATTAGAGCCTTAAAGGAGACTAGACATCTACCACCTCACTACCACTATCAGATTAGAACCATAACGTAGACTAGACATCTATCATCCCACTACCACTATCAGATTAGAGCCATAAAGGAGACTAGACATCTATCACCCCACTACCACTATCAGATTAGAGCCATAAAGGAGACTAGACATCTACCTATATCAGATTAGAGCCATAAAGGAGACTAGACATCTACCACCCCACTACCACTATCAGATTAGAGCCATAAAGGAGACTAGACATCTATCACCCCACTACCAATATCAGATTAGAGCCATAAAGGAGACTAGACATCTACCACCCCACTACCACTATCAGATTAGAGCCATAAAGGAGACTAGACATCTATCCACTATCAGATAAGATGCCATAAAGGAGACTAGACATCTACCACCCCACTACTACTATCAGATTAGAGCCATAAGGGAGACTAGACATCTACCACCCCACTACTACTGTCAGATTAGAGCCATAAAGGAGACTAGACATCTACCACCTCACTACCACTATCAGATTAGAACCATAAAGGAGACTAGACATCTATCATCCCACTACCACTATCAGATTAGAGCCATAAAGGAGACTAGACATATATCACCCCACTACCACTATCAGATTAGAGCCATAAAGGAGACTAGACATCTACCACCCCACTACCACTATCAGATTAGAGCCATAAAGGAGACTAGACATCTACCACCCACTACCACTATCAGAGTATAGCCATAAAGGAGACTAGACATCTACCACTATCAGATTAGAGCCATAAAGGAGACTAGACATCTTCCACCCCACTACTACTATCAGATTAGAGCCATAAGGGAGACTAGACATCTACCACCCCACTACCACTATCAGATTAGAGCCATAAAGGAGACTAGACATCTACCACTATCAGAATAGAGCCATAAAGGAGACTAGACATCTACCACCCCACTACCACTATCAGATTAGAGCCATAAAGGAGACTAGACATCTTTCACCCCACTACCAATATCAGATTAGAGCCAAAAAGGAGACTAGACATCTACCACCCCACTACTACTATCAGATTAGAGCCATAAGGGAGACTAGACATCTACCACCCCACTACCACTATCAGATTAGAGCCATAAAGGAGACTAGACATCTACCACCCCACTACTACTATCAGATTAGAGCCATAAGGGAGACTAGACATCTACCACCCCACTGCCACTATCAGATTAGAGCCATAAATTAGAGCCAGAAAGGAGACTAGACATCTACCACTATCAGATTAGAGCCATAAAGGACACTAGACATCTATCACCCCACTACCAATATCAGATTAGAGCCATAAAGGAGACTAGAAATCTACCACCCCACTACCACTATCAGATTAGAGCCATAAAGGAGACTAGACATCTATCCACTATCAGATCAGAAGCCATAAAGGAGACTAGACATCTACCACCCCACTACTACTATCAGATTAGAGCCATAAGGGAGACTAGACATCTACCACCCCACTACTACTGTCAGATTAGAGCCATAAAGGAGACTAGACATCTACCACCTCACTACCACTATCAGATTAGAACCATAACGTAGACTAGACATCTATCATCCCACTACCACTATCAGATTAGAGCCATAAAGGAGACTAGACATCTATCACCCCACTACCACTATCAGATTAGAGCCATAAAGGAGACTAGACATCTACCACCCCACTACCACTATCAGATTAGAGCCATAAAGGAGACTAGACATCTATCACCCCACTACCAATATCAGATTAGAGCCATAAAGGAGACTAGACATCTCCACCCCACTACCACTATCAGATTAGAGCCATAAAGGAGACTAGACATCTATCCACTATCAGATAAGATGCCATAAAGGAGACTAGACATCTACCACCCCACTACTACTATCAGATTAGAGCCATAAGGGAGACTAGACATCTACCACCCCACTACTACTGTCAGATTAGAGCCATAAAGGAGACTAGACATCTACCACCTCACTACCACTATCAGATTAGAACCATAAAGGAGACTAGACATCTATCATCCCACTACCACTATCAGATTAGAGCCATAAAGGAGACTAGACATCTATCACCCCACTACCACTATCAGATTAGAGCCATAAGGGAGACTAGACATCTACCACCCCACTACTACTGTCAGATTAGAGCCTTAAAGGAGACTAGACATCTACCACCTCACTACCACTATCAGATTAGAACCATAACGTAGACTAGACATCTATCATCCCACTACCACTATCAGATTAGAGCCATAAAGGAGACTAGACATCTATCACCCCACTACCACTATCAGATTAGAGCCATAAAGGAGACTAGACATCTACCACCCCACTACCACTATCAGATTAGAGCCATAAAGGAGACTAGACATCTATCACCCCACTACCACTATCAGATTAGAGCCATAAAGGAGACTAGACATCTCCCACCCCACTACCACTATCAGATTAGAGCCATAAAGGAGACTAGACATCTACCACCCCACTACCACTATCAGATTAGAGCCATAAAGGAGACTAGACACTACCACCCACTACCACTATCAGAGTATAGCCATAAAGGAGACTAGACATCTACCACTATCAGATTAGAGCCATAAAGGAGACTAGACATCTTCCACCCCACTACTACTATCAGATTAGAGCCATAAGGGAGACTAGACATCTACCACCCCACTACCACTATCAGATTAGAGCCATAAAGGAGACTAGACATCTACCACTATCAGAATAGAGCCATAAAGGAGACTAGACATCTACCACCCCACTACCACTATCAGATTAGAGCCATAAAGGAGACTAGACATCTATCACCCCACTACCAATATCAGATTAGAGCCATAAAGGAGACTAGACATCTACCACCCCACTACTACTATCAGATTAGAGCCATAAGGGAGACTAGACATCTACCACCCCACTACCACTATCAGATTAGAGCCATAAGGGAGACTAGACATCTACCACCCCACTACTACTGTCAGATTAGAGCCTTAAAGGAGACTAGACATCTACCACCTCACTACCACTATCAGATTAGAACCATAACGTAGACTAGACATCTATCATCCCACTACCACTATCAGATTAGAGCCATAAAGGAGACTAGACATCTATCACCCCACTACCACTATCAGATTAGAGCCATAAAGGAGACTAGACATCTACCACCCCACTACCACTATCAGATTAGAGCCATAAAGGAGACTAGACATCTATCACCCCACTACCAATATCAGATTAGAGCCATAAAGGAGACTAGACATCTACCACCCCACTACCACTATCAGATTAGAGCCATAAAGGAGACTAGACATCTATCCACTATCAGATAAGAAGCCATAAAGGAGACTAGACATCTACCACCCCACTACTACTATCAGATTAGAGCCATAAGGGAGACTAGACATCTACCACCCCACTACTACTGTCAGATTAGAGCCATAAAGGAGACTAGACATCTACCACCTCACTACCACTATCAGATTAGAACCATAAAGGAGACTAGACATCTATCATCCCACTACCACTATCAGATTAGAGCCATAAAGGAGACTAGACATCTACCACCCCACTACCACTATCAGATTAGAGCCATAAAGGAGACTAGACATGTACCACCCCACTACCACTATCAGATTAGAGCCATAAAGGAGACTAGACATCTACCACCCACTACCACTATCAGAGTATAGCCATAAAGGAGACTAGACATCTACCACTATCAGATTAGAGCCATAAAGGAGACTAGACATCTTCCACCCCACTACTACTATCAGATTAGAGCCATAAGGGAGACTAGACATCTACCACCCCACTACCACTATCAGATTAGAGCCACAAAGGAGACTAGACATCTACCACTATCAGAATAGAGCCATAAAGGAGACTAGACATCTACCACCCCACTACCACTATCAGATTAGAGCCATAAAGGAGACTAGACATCTATCACCCCACTACCAATATCAGATTAGAGCCATAAAGGAGACTAGACATCTACCACCCCACTACTACTATCAGATTAGAGCCATAAGGGAGACTAAACATCTACCACCCCACTACCACTATCAGATTAGAGCCATAAAGGAGACTAGACAACTACCACCCCACTACTACTATCAGATTAGAGCCATAAGGGAGACTAGACATCTACCACCCCACTGCCACTATCAGATTAGAGCCATAAAGGAGACTAGACATCTACCACTATCAGATTAGAGCCATAAAGGACACTAGACATCTACCACCCCACTACTACTATCAGATTAGAGCCATAAGGGAGACTAAACATCTACCACCCCACTACCACTATCAGATTAGAGCCATAAAGGAGACTAGACATCTACCACTATCAGAATAGAGCCATAAAGGAGACTAGACATCTACCACCCCACTACCACTATCAGATTAGAGCCATAAAGGAGACTAGACATCTACCACCCCACTACTACTATCAGATTAGAGCCATAAAGGAGACTAGACATCTACAACCCCACTACCTATATCAGATTAGAGCCATAAAGGAGACTAGACATCTACCACCCCACTACCACTATCAGATTAGAGCCATAAAGGAGACTAGATATCTACCACTATCAGATTAGAGCCACAAAGGAGACTAGACATCTATCACCCCACTACCAATATCAGATTAGAGCCATAAAGGAGACTAGAAATCTACCACCCCACTACCACTATCAGATTAGAGCCATAAAGGAGACTAGACATCTATCCACTATCAGATCAGAAGCCATAAAGGAGACTAGACATCTACCACCCCACTACTACTATCAGATTATAGCCATAAGGGAGACTAGACATCTACCACCCCACTACTACTGTCAGATTAGAGCCTTAAAGGAGACTAGACATCTACCACCTCACTACCACTATCAGATTAGAACCATAACGTAGACTAGACATCTATCATCCCACTACCACTATCAGATTAGAGCCATAAAGGAGACTAGACATCTATCACCCCACTACCACTATCAGATTAGAGCCATAAAGGAGACTAGACATCTTCCACCCCACTACCACTATCAGATTAGAGCCATAAAGGAGACTAGACATCTACCAGCCCACTACCACTATCAGATTAGAGCCATAAAGGGGACTAGACATCTACCACCCCACTACCACTATCAGAGTATAGCCATAAAGGAGACTAGACATCTACCACTATCAGATTAGAGCCATAAAGGAGACTAGACATCTACCACCCCACTACTACTATCAGATTAGAGCCATAAGGGAGACTAGACATCTACCACCCCACTACCACTATCAGATTAGAGCCATAAAGGAGACTAGATATCTACCACTATCAGATTAGAGCCATAAAGGAGACTAGACATCTACCACCCCACTACTATTATCAGATTAGAGCCATAAAGGAGACTAGACATCTACAACCCCACTACCTATATCAGATTAGAGCCATAAAGGAGACTAGACATCTACCACCCCACTACCACTATCAGATTAGAGCCATAAAGGAGACTAGACATCTACCACTATCAGATTAGAGCCATAAAGGAGACTAGACATCTACCACCCCACTACCACTATCAGATTAGAGCCATAAAGGAGACTAGACATCTATCCACTATCAGATCAGAAGCCATAAAGGAGACTAGACATCTACCACCCCACTACTACTATCAGATTAGAGCCATAAGGGAGACTAGACATCTACCACCCCACTACTACTGTCAGATTAGAGCCTTAAAGGAGACTAGACATCTACCACCTCACTACCACTATCAGATTAGAACCATAACGTAGACTAGACATCTATCATCCCACTACCACTATCAGATTAGAGCCATAAAGGAGACTAGACATCTATCACCCCACTACCACTATCAGATTAGAGCCATAAAGGAGACTAGACATCTTCCACCCCACTACCACTATCAGATTAGAGCCATAAAGGAGACTAGACATCTACCAGCCCACTACCACTATCAGATTAGAGCCATAAAGGGGACTAGACATCTACCACCCCACTACCACTATCAGAGTATAGCCATAAAGGAGACTAGACATCTACCACCCCACTACTACTATCAGATTAGAGCCATAAGGGAGACTAGACATCTACCACCCTACTACCACTATCAGATTAGAGCCATAAAGGAGACTAGACATCTACCACCCCACTACCACTATCAGATTATAGCCATAAAGGAGACTAGACATCTACCACTATCAGATTAGAGCCATAACGGAGACATCTATCAACCCACTACCACTATCAGATTAGAGCCATAAAGGAGACTAGACATCTACCACTATCAGATTAGAGCCATAACGGAGACTAGACATCTATCACCCCACTAACACTATCAGAATAGAGCCATAAAGGAGACTAGACATCTACCACCCCACTACCACTATCAGATTAGAGCCATAAAGGAGACTAGACATCTACCACCCCACTACCACTATCAGATTAGAGCCATAAAGGAGACTAGACATCTACCACCTCACTACCATTATCAGATTAGAGCCATAAGGAGACTAGACATCTACCACCCCACTACCACTATCAGATTAGAGCCATAAAGGAGACTAGACATCTACCACTATCAGATTAGAGCCATAAAGGAGACTAGACATCTACCACCCCACTACCACTATCAGATTAGAGCCATAAAGGAGACTAGACATCTATCACCCCACTACCAATATCAGATTAGAGCCATAAAGGAGACTAGACATCTTCACCCCACTACCACTATCAGATTAGAGCCATAAAGGAGACTAGACATCTATCCACTATCAGATAAGAAGCCATAAAGGAGACTAGACATCTACCACCCCACTACTACTATCAGATTAGAGCCATAAGGGAGACTAGACATCTACCACCCCACTACTACTGTCAGATTAGAGCCATAAAGGAGACTATACATCTACCACCTCACTACCACTATCAGATTAGAGCCATAAAGGAGACTAAACATCTACCACCCCACTACCACTATCAGATTAGAGCCATAAAGGAGACTAAACATCTACCACCCCACTACCACTATCAGATTAGAGCCATAAGGGAGACTAAACATCTACCACCCCACTACTACTATCAGATTAGAGCCATAAGGGAGACTAAACATCTACCACCCCACTACCACTATCAGATTAGAGCCATAAAGGAGACTAGACATCTACCACCCCACTACTACTATCATATTAGAGCCATAAGGGAGACTAGACATCTACCACCCCACTGCCACTATCAGATTAGAGCCATAAAGGAGACTAGACATCTACCACTATCAGATTAGAGCCATAAAGGAGACTAGACATCTACAACCCCACTACCTATATCAGATTAGAGCCATAAAGGAGACTAGACATCTACCACCCCACTACCACTATCAGATTAGAGCCATAAAGGAGACTAGACATCTACCACTATCAGATTAGAGCCATAAAGGAGACTAGACATCTACCACCCCACTACCACTATCAGATTAGAGCCATAAAGGAGACTAGACATCTATCACCCCACTACCAATATCAGATTAGAGCCATAAAGGAGACTAGACATCTCCACCCCACTACCACTATCAGATTAGAGCCATAAAGGAGACTAGACATCTATCCACTATCAGATAAGATGCCATAAAGGAGACTAGACATCTACCACCCCACTACTACTATCAGATTAGAGCCATAAGGGAGACTAGACATCTACCACCCCACTACTACTGTCAAATTAGAGCCATAAAGGAGACTAGACATCTACCACCTCACTACCACTATCAGATTAGAACCATAAAGGAGACTAGACATCTCCACCCCACTACCACTATCAGATTAGAGCCATAAAGGAGACTAGACATCTATCCACTATCAGATAAGATGCCATAAAGGAGACTAGACATCTACCACCCCACTACTACTATCAGATTAGAGCCATAAGGGAGACTAGACATCTACCACCCCACTACTACTGTCAGATTAGAGCCATAAAGGAGACTAGACATCTACCACCTCACTACCACTATCAGATTAGAACCATAAAGGAGACTAGACATCTATCATCCCACTACCACTATCAGATTAGAGCCATAAAGGAGACTAGACATCTATCACCCCACTACCACTATCAGATTAGAGCCATAAAGGAGACTAGACATGTACCACCCCACTACCACTATCAGATTAGAGCCATAAAGGAGACTAGACATCTACCACCCACTACCACTATCAGAGTATAGCCATAAAGGAGACTAGACATCTACCACTATCAGATTAGAGCCATAAAGGAGACTAGACATCTTCCACCCCACTACTACTATCAGATTAGAGCCATAAGGGAGACTAGACATCTACCACCCCACTACCACTATCAGATTAGAGCCACAAAGGAGACTAGACATCTACCACTATCAGAATAGAGCCATAAAGGAGACTAGACATCTACCACCCCACTACCACTATCAGATTAGAGCCATAAAGGAGACTAGACATCTATCACCCCACTACCAATATCAGATTAGAGCCATAAAGGAGACTAGACATCTACCACCCCACTACTACTATCAGATTAGAGCCATAAGGGAGACTAAACATCTACCACCCCACTACCACTATCAGATTAGAGCCATAAAGGAGACTAGACAACTACCACCCCACTACTACTATCAGATTAGAGCCATAAGGGAGACTAGACATCTACCACCCCACTGCCACTATCAGATTAGAGCCATAAAGGAGACTAGACATCTACCACTATCAGATTAGAGCCATAAAGGACACTAGACATCTACCACCCCACTACTACTATCAGATTAGAGCCATAAGGGAGACTAAACATCTACCACCCCACTACCACTATCAGATTAGAGCCATAAAGGAGACTAGACATCTACCACTATCAGAATAGAGCCATAAAGGAGACTAGACATCTACCACCCCACTACCACTATCAGATTAGAGCCATAAAGGAGACTAGACATCTACCACCCCACTACTACTATCAGATTAGAGCCATAAAGGAGACTAGACATCTACAACCCCACTACCTATATCAGATTAGAGCCATAAAGGAGACTAGACATCTACCACCCCACTACCACTATCAGATTAGAGCCATAAAGGAGACTAGACATCTACCACTATCAGATTAGAGCCATAAAGGAGACTAGACATCTACCACCCCACTACCACTATCAGATTAGAGCCATAAAGGAGACTAGAAATCTACCACCCCACTACCACTATCAGATTAGAGCCATAAAGGAGACTAGACATCTATCCACTATCAGATCAGAAGCCATAAAGGAGACTAGACATCTACCACCCCACTACTACTATCAGATTATAGCCATAAGGGAGACTAGACATCTACCACCCCACTACTACTGTCAGATTAGAGCCTTAAAGGAGACTAGACATCTACCACCTCACTACCACTATCAGATTAGAACCATAAGGGAGACTAGACATCTATCATCCCACTACCACTATCAGATTAGAGCCATAAAGGAGACTAGACATCTATCACCCCACTACCACTATCAGATTAGAGCCATAAAGGAGACTAGACATCTTCCACCCCACTACCACTATCAGATTAGAGCCATAAAGGAGACTAGACATCTACCAGCCCACTACCACTATCAGATTAGAGCCATAAAGGGGACTAGACATCTACCACCCCACTACCACTATCAGAGTATAGCCATAAAGGAGACTAGACATCTACCACTATCAGATTAGAGCCATAAAGGAGACTAGACATCTACCACCCCACTACTACTATCAGATTAGAGCCATAAGGGAGACTAGACATCTACCACCCCACTACCACTATCAGATTAGAGCCATAAAGGAGACTAGACATCTACCACCCCACTACCACTATCAGATTAGAGCCATAAAGGAGACTAGACATCTACCACCCCACTACTATTATCAGATTAGAGCCATAAAGGAGACTAGACATCTACAACCCCACTACCTATATCAGATTAGAGCCATAAAGGAGACTAGACATCTACCACCCCACTACCACTATCAGATTAGAGCCATAAAGGAGACTAGACATCTACCACTATCAGATTAGAGCCATAAAGGAGACTAGACATCTACCACCCCACTACCACTATCAGATTAGAGCAATAAAGGAGACTAGACATCTATCCACTATTAGATAAGAAGCCATAAAGGAGACTAGACATCTACCACCCCACTACTACTATCAGATTAGAGCCATAAGGGAGACTAGACATCTACCACCCCACTACTACTGTCAGATTAGAGCCTTAAAGGAGACTAGACATCTACCACCTCACTACCACTATCAGATTAGAACCATAACGTAGACTAGACATCTATCATCCCACTACCACTATCAGATTAGAGCCATAAAGGAGACTAGACATCTATCACCCCACTACCACTATCAGATTAGAGCCATAAAGGAGACTAGACATCTTCCACCCCACTACCACTATCAGATTAGAGCCATAAAGGAGACTAGACATCTACCAGCCCACTACCACTATCAGATTAGAGCCATAAAGGGGACTAGACATCTACCACCCCACTACCACTATCAGAGTATAGCCATAAAGGAGACTAGACATCTACCACCCCACTACTACTATCAGATTAGAGCCATAAGGGAGACTAGACATCTACCACCCTACTACCACTATCAGATTAGAGCCATAAAGGAGACTAGACATCTACCACCCCACTACCACTATCAGATTATAGCCATAAAGGAGACTAGACATCTACCACTATCAGATTAGAGCCATAACGGAGACATCTATCAACCCACTACCACTATCAGATTAGAGCCATAAAGGAGACTAGACATCTACCACTATCAGATTAGAGCCATAACGGAGACTAGACATCTATCACCCCACTAACACTATCAGAATAGAGCCATAAAGGAGACTAGACATCTACCACCCCACTACCACTATCAGATTAGAGCCATAAAGGAGACTAGACATCTACCACCCCACTACCACTATCAGATTAGAGCCATAAAGGAGACTAGACATCTACCACCTCACTACCATTATCAGATTAGAGCCATAAGGAGACTAGACATCTACCACCCCACTACCACTATCAGATTAGAGCCATAAAGGAGACTAGACATCTACCACTATCAGATTAGAGCCATAAAGGAGACTAGACATCTACCACCCCACTACCACTATCAGATTAGAGCCATAAAGGAGACTAGACATCTATCACCCCACTACCAATATCAGATTAGAGCCATAAAGGAGACTAGACATCTTCACCCCACTACCACTATCAGATTAGAGCCATAAAGGAGACTAGACATCTATCCACTATCAGATAAGAAGCCATAAAGGAGACTAGACATCTACCACCCCACTACTACTATCAGATTAGAGCCATAAGGGAGACTAGACATCTACCACCCCACTACTACTGTCAGATTAGAGCCATAAAGGAGACTATACATCTACCACCTCACTACCACTATCAGATTAGAGCCATAAAGGAGACTAAACATCTACCACCCCACTACCACTATCAGATTAGAGCCATAAAGGAGACTAAACATCTACCACCCCACTACCACTATCAGATTAGAGCCATAAGGGAGACTAAACATCTACCACCCCACTACTACTATCAGATTAGAGCCATAAGGGAGACTAGACATCTACCACCCCACTACCACTATCAGATTAGAGCCATAAAGGAGACTAGACATCTACCACCCCACTACTACTATCATATTAGAGCCATAAGGGAGACTAGACATCTACCACCCCACTACCACTATCAGATTAGAGCCATAAAGGAGACTAGACATCTACCACCCCACTACCACTATCAGATTAGAGCCATAAAGGAGACTAGACATCTACAACCCCACTACCTATATCAGATTAGAGCCATAAAGGAGACTAGACATCTACCACCCCACTACCACTATCAGATTAGAGCCATAAAGGAGACTAGACATCTACCACTATCAGATTAGAGCCATAAAGGAGACTAGACATCTACCACCCCACTACCACTATCAGATTAGAGCCATAAAGGAGACTAGACATCTACCACCCCACTACCACTATCAGATTAGAGCCATAAAGGAGACTAGACATCTCCCACCCCACTACCACTATCAGATTAGAGCCATAAAGGAGACTAGACATCTATCCACTATCAGATAAGATGCCATAAAGGAGACTAGACATCTACCACCCCACTACTACTATCAGATTAGAGCCATAAGGGAGACTAGACATCTACCACCCCACTACTACTGTCAAATTAGAGCCATAAAGGAGACTAGACATCTACCACCTCACTACCACTATCAGATTAGAACCATAAAGGAGACTAGACATCTATCATCCCACTACCACTATCAGAGTATAGCCATAAAGGAGACTAGACATCTACCACTATCAGATTAGAGCCATAAAGGAGACTAGACATCTACCACTATCAGAATAGAGCCATAAAGGAGACTAGACATCTACCACCCCACTACCACTATCAGATTAGAGCCATAAAGGAGACTAGACATCTACCACCCCACTACCACTATCAGATTAGAGCCATAAAGGAGACTAGACATCTACCACCCCACTGCCACTATCAGATTAGAGCCATAAAGGAGACTAGACATCTACCACTATCAGATTAGAGCCATAAAGGAGACTAGACATCTACAACCCCACTACCTATATCAGATTAGAGCCATAAAGGAGACTAGACATCTACCACTATCAGATTAGAGCCATAACGGAGACTAGACATCTATCACCCCACTACCACTATCAGATTAGAGCCATAAAGGAGACTAGACATCTACCACTATCAGATTAGAGCCATAAAGGAGACTAGACATCTACCACCCCACTACTACTATCAGATTAGAGCCATAAGGGAGACTAAACATCTACCACCCCACTACCACTATCAGATTAGAGCCATAAAGGAGACTAGACATCTACCACTATCAGAATAGAGCCATAAAGGAGACTAGACATCTACCACCCCACTACCACTATCAGATTAGAGCCATAAAGGAGACTAGACATCTATCACCCCACTACCAATATCAGATTAGAGCCATAAAGGAGACTAGACATCTACCACCCCACTACTACTATCAGATTAGAGCCATAAAGGAGACTAGACATCTACAACCCCACTACCTATATCAGATTAGAGCCATAAAGGAGACTAGACATCTACCACCCCACTACCACTATCAGATTAGAGCCATAAAGGAGACTAGACATCTACCACCCCACTACCACTATCAGATTAGAGCCATAAAGGAGACTAGACATCTACCACCCCACTAACACTATCAGATTAGAGCCATAAAGGAGACTAGACATCTATCACCCCACTACCAATATCAGATTAGAGCCATAAAGGAGACTAGACATCTACCACCCCACTGCCACTATCAGATTAGAGCCATAAAGGAGACTAGACATCTACCACTATCAGATTAGAGCCATAAAGGAGACTAGACATCTACAACCCCACTACCTATATCAGATTAGAGCCATAAAGGAGACTAGACATCTACCACTATCAGATTAGAGCCATAACGGAGACTAGACATCTACCACCCTACTACCACTATCAGATTAGAGCCATAAAGGAGACTAGACATCTACCACCCCACTACCACTATCAGATTATAGCCATAAAGGAGACTAGACATCTACCACTATCAGATTAGAGCCATAACGGAGACATCTATCAACCCACTACCACTATCAGATTAGAGCCATAAAGGAGACTAGACATCTACCACTATCAGATTAGAGCCATAACGGAGACTAGACATCTATCACCCCACTAACACTATCAGAATAGAGCCATAAAGGAGACTAGACATCTACCACCCCACTACCACTATCAGATTAGAGCCATAAAGGAGACTAGACATCTACCACCCCACTACCACTATCAGATTAGAGCCATAAAGGAGACTAGACATCTACCACCTCACTACCATTATCAGATTAGAGCCATAAGGAGACTAGACATCTACCACCCCACTACCACTATCAGATTAGAGCCATAAAGGAGACTAGACATCTACCACTATCAGATTAGAGCCATAAAGGAGACTAGACATCTACCACTATCAGATTAGAGCCATAAAGGAGACTAGACATCTATCACCCCACTACCAATATCAGATTAGAGCCATAAAGGAGACTAGACATCTTCACCCCACTACCACTATCAGATTAGAGCCATAAAGGAGACTAGACATCTATCCACTATCAGATAAGAAGCCATAAAGGAGACTAGACATCTACCACCCCACTACTACTATCAGATTAGAGCCATAAGGGAGACTAGACATCTACCACCCCACTACTACTGTCAGATTAGAGCCATAAAGGAGACTATACATCTACCACCTCACTACCACTATCAGATTAGAGCCATAAAGGAGACTAAACATCTACCACCCCACTACCACTATCAGATTAGAGCCATAAAGGAGACTAAACATCTACCACCCCACTACCACTATCAGATTAGAGCCATAAGGGAGACTAAACATCTACCACCCCACTACTACTATCAGATTAGAGCCATAAGGGAGACTAAACATCTACCACCCCACTACCACTATCAGATTAGAGCCATAAAGGAGACTAGACATCTACCACCCCACTACTACTATCAGATTAGAGCCATAAGGGAGACTAGACATCTACCACCCCACTGCCACTATCAGATTAGAGCCATAAAGGAGACTAGACATCTACCACTATCAGATTAGAGCCATAAAGGAGACTAGACATCTACAACCCCACTACCTATATCAGATTAGAGCCATAAAGGAGACTAGACATCTACCACCCCACTACCACTATCAGATTAGAGCCATAAAGGAGACTAGACATCTACCACTATCAGATTAGAGCCATAAAGGAGACTAGACATCTACCACCCCACTACCACTATCAGATTAGAGCCATAAAGGAGACTAGACATCTATCACCCCACTACCAATATCAGATTAGAGCCATAAAGGAGACTAGACATCTCCACCCCACTACCACTATCAGATTAGAGCCATAAAGGAGACTAGACATCTATCCACTATCAGATAAGATGCCATAAAGGAGACTAGACATCTACCACCCCACTACTACTATCAGATTAGAGCCATAAGGGAGACTAGACATCTACCACCCCACTACTACTGTCAAATTAGAGCCATAAAGGAGACTAGACATCTACCACCTCACTACCACTATCAGATTAGAACCATAAAGGAGACTAGACATCTATCATCCCACTACCACTATCAGAGTATAGCCATAAAGGAGACTAGACATCTACCACTATCAGATTAGAGCCATAAAGGAGACTAGACATCTATCCACTATCAGATAAGATGCCATAAAGGAGACTAGACATCTACCACCCCACTACTACTATCAGATTAGAGCCATAAGGGAGACTAGACATCTACCACCCCACTACTACTGTCAAATTAGAGCCATAAAGGAGACTAGACATCTACCACCTCACTACCACTATCAGATTAGAACCATAAAGGAGACTAGACATCTATCATCCCACTACCACTATCAGAGTATAGCCATAAAGGAGACTAGACATCTACCACTATCAGATTAGAGCCATAAAGGAGACTAGACATCTACCACTATCAGAATAGAGCCATAAAGGAGACTAGACATCTACCACCCCACTACCACTATCAGATTAGAGCCATAAAGGAGACTAGACATCTATCACCCCACTACCAATATCAGATTAGAGCCATAAAGGAGACTAGACATCTACCACCCCACTGCCACTATCAGATTAGAGCCATAAAGGAGACTAGACATCTACCACTATCAGATTAGAGCCATAAAGGAGACTAGACATCTACAACCCCACTACCTATATCAGATTAGAGCCATAAAGGAGACTAGACATCTACCACTATCAGATTAGAGCCATAACGGAGACTAGACATCTATCACCCCACTACCACTATCAGATTAGAGCCATAAAGGAGACTAGACATCTACCACTATCAGATTAGAGCCATAAAGGAGACTAGACATCTACCACCCCACTACTACTATCAGATTAGAGCCATAAGGGAGACTAAACATCTACCACCCCACTACCACTATCAGATTAGAGCCATAAAGGAGACTAGACATCTACCACTATCAGAATAGAGCCATAAAGGAGACTAGACATCTACCACCCCACTACCACTATCAGATTAGAGCCATAAAGGAGACTAGACATCTATCACCCCACTACCAATATCAGATTAGAGCCATAAAGGAGACTAGACATCTACCACCCCACTACTACTATCAGATTAGAGCCATAAAGGAGACTAGACATCTACAACCCCACTACCTATATCAGATTAGAGCCATAAAGGAGACTAGACATCTACCACCCCACTACCACTATCAGATTAGAGCCATAAAGGAGACTAGACATCTACCACCCCACTACCACTATCAGATTAGAGCCATAAAGGAGACTAGACATCTACCACCCCACTAACACTATCAGATTAGAGCCATAAAGGAGACTAGACATCTACCACCCCACTACCAATATCAGATTAGAGCCATAAAGGAGACTAGACATCTACCACCCCACTACCACTATCAGATTAGAGCCATAAAGGAGACTAGACATCTACCACTATCAGATTAGAGCCATAAAGGAGACTAGACATCTACAACCCCACTACCTATATCAGATTAGAGCCATAAAGGAGACTAGACATCTACCACTATCAGATTAGAGCCATAACGGAGACTAGACATCTATCACCCCACTACCACTATCAGATTAGAGCCATAAAGGAGACTAGACATCTACCACTATCAGAGTAGAGCCATAAAGGAGACTAGACATCTACCACCCCACTACTACTATCAGATTAGAGCCATAAGGGAGACTAAACATCTACCACCCCACTACCACTATCAGATTAGAGCCATAAAGGAGACTAGACATCTACCACTATCAGAATAGAGCCATAAAGGAGACTAGACATCTACCACCCCACTACCACTATCAGATTAGAGCCATAAAGGAGACTAGACATCTATCACCCCACTACCAATATCAGATTAGAGCCATAAAGGAGACTAGACATCTCCCACCCCACTACTACTATCAGATTAGAGCCATAAAGGAGACTAGACATCTACAACCCCACTACCTATATCAGATTAGAGCCATAAAGGAGACTAGACATCTACCACCCCACTACCACTATCAGATTAGAGCCATAAAGGAGACTAGACATCTACCACTATCAGATTAGAGCCATAAAGGAGACTAGACATCTACCACCCCACTACCACTATCAGATTAGAGCCATAAAGGAGACTAGACATCTATCACCCCACTACCAATATCAGATTAGAGCCATAAAGGAGACTAGACATCTCCACCCCACTACCACTATCAGATTAGAGCCATAAAGGAGACTAGACATCTACCCACTATCAGATAAGATGCCATAAAGGAGACTAGACATCTACCACCCCACTACTACTATCAGATTAGAGCCATAAGGGAGACTAGACATCTACCACCCCACTACTACTGTCAGATTAGAGCCATAAAGGAGACTAGACATCTACCACCTCACTACCACTATCAGATTAGAGCCATAAAGGAGACTAGACATCTATCACCCCACTACCACTATCAGATTAGAGCCATAAAGGAGAATAGACATCTATCACCCCACTACCACTATCAGATTAGAGCCATAAAGGAGACTAGACATCTACCACCCCACTACCACTATCAGATTAGAGCCATAAAGGAGACTAGACATCTACCACCCACTACCACTATCAGAGTATAGCCATAAAGGAGACTAGACATCTACCACTATCAGATTAGAGCCATAAAGGAGACTAGACATCTACCACCCCACTACTACAATCAGATTAGAGCCATAAGGGAGACTAGACATCTACCACCCCACTACCACTATCAGATTAGAGCCATAAAGGAGACTAGACATCTACCACCCCACTACTACTGTCAGATTAGAGCCATAAAGGATACTAGACATCTACCACCTCACTACCACTATCAGATTAGAACCATAAAGGAGACTAAACATCTATCATCCCACTACCACTATCAGATTAGAGCCATAAAGGAGACTAGACATCTACCACTATCAGATTAGAGCCATAACGGAGACTAGACATCTATCACCCCACTACCACTATCAGATTAGAGCCATAAAGGAGACTAGACATCTACCACTATCAGATTAGAGCCATAAAGGAGACTAGACATCTACCACCCGACTACTACTATCAGATTAGAGCCATAAGGGAGACTAAACATCTACCACCCCACTACCACTATCAGATTAGAGCCATAAAGGAGACTAGACATCTACCACTATCAGAATAGAGCCATAAAGGAGACTAGACATCTACCACCCCACTACCACTATCAGATTAGAGCCATAAAGGAGACTAGACATCTATCACCCCACTACCAATATCAGATTAGAGCCATAAAGGAGACTAGACATCTACCACCCCACTACCACTATCAGATTAGAGCCATAAAGGAGACTAGACATCTACCACTATCAGATTAGAGCCATAAAGGAGACTAGACATCTACCACCCCACTACCACTATCAGATTAGAGCCATAAAGGAGACTAGACATCTATCACCCCACTACCAATATCAGATTAGAGCCATAAAGGAGACTAGACATCTCCACCCCACTACCACTATCAGATTAGAGCCATAAAGGAGACTAGACATCTATCCACTATCAGATAAGATGCCATAAAGGAGACTAGACATCTACCACCCCACTACTACTATCAGATTAGAGCCATAAGGGAGACTAGACATCTACCACCCCACTACTACTGTCAGATTAGAGCCATAAAGGAGACTAGACATCTACCACCTCACTACCACTATCAGATTAGAACCATAAAGGAGACTAGACATCTATCATCCCACTACCACTATCAGATTAGAGCCATAAAGGAGACTAGACATCTATCACCCCACTACCACTATCAGATTAGAGCCATAAAGGAGACTAGACATCTACCACCCCACTACCACTATCAGATTAGAGCCATAAAGGAGACTAGACATCTACCACCCACTACCACTATCAGAGTATAGCCATAAAGGAGACTAGACATCTACCACTATCAGATTAGAGCCATAAAGGAGACTAGACATCTTCCACCCCACTACTACTATCAGATTAGAGCCATAAGGGAGACTAGACATCTACCACCCCACTACCACTATCAGATTAGAGCCATAAAGGAGACTAGACATCTACCACTATCAGAATAGAGCCATAAAGGAGACTAGACATCTACCACCCCACTACCACTATCAGATTAGAGCCATAAAGGAGACTAGACATCTATCACCCCACTACCAATATCAGATTAGAGCCATAAAGGAGACTAGACATCTACCACCCCACTACTACTATCAGATTAGAGCCATAAGGGAGACTAAACATCTACCACCCCACTACCACTATCAGATTAGAGCCATAAAGGAGACTAGACATCTACCACCCCACTACTACTATCAGATTAGAGCCATAAGGGAGACTAGACATCTACCACCCCACTGCCACTATCAGATTAGAGCCATAAAGGAGACTAGACATCTACCACTATCAGATTAGAGCCATAAAGGACACTAGACATCTACCACCCCACTACTACTATCAGATTAGAGCCATAAGGGAGACTAAACATCTACCACCCCACTACCACTATCAGATTAGAGCCATAAAGGAGACTAGACATCTACCACTATCAGAATAGAGCCATAAAGGAGACTAGACATCTACCACCCCACTACCACTATCAGATTAGAGCCATAAAGGAGACTAGACATCTACCACCCCACTACTACTATCAGATTAGAGCCATAAAGGAGACTAGACATCTACAACCCCACTACCTATATCAGATTAGAGCCATAAAGGAGACTAGACATCTACCACCCCACTACCACTATCAGATTAGAGCCATAAAGGAGACTAGATATCTACCACTATCAGATTAGAGCCATAAAGGAGACTAGACATCTACCACCCCACTACTACTATCAGATTAGAGCCATAAAGGAGACTAGACATCTACAACCCCACTACCGATATCAGATTAGAGCCATAAAGGAGACTAGACATCTACCACCCCACTACCACTATCAGATTAGAGCCATAAAGGAGACTAGACATCTACCACTATCAGATTAGAGCCATAAAGGAGACTAGACATCTACCACCCCACTACCACTATCAGATTAGAGCCATAAAGGAGACTAGACATCTACCACCCCACTACCACTATCAGATTAGAGCCATAAAGGAGACTAGAAATCTACCACCCCACTACCACTATCAGATTAGAGCCATAAAGGAGACTAGACATCTATCCACTATCAGATCAGAAGCCATAAAGGAGACTAGACATCTACCACCCCACTACTACTATCAGATTAGAGCCATAAGGGAGACTAGACATCTACCACCCCACTACTACTGTCAGATTAGAGCCATAAAGGAGACTAGACATCTACCACCTCACTACCACTATCAGATTAGAACCATAAAGGAGACTAGACATCTATCATCCCACTACCACTATCAGATTAGAGCCATAAAGGAGACTAGACATCTATCACCCCACTACCACTATCAGATTAGAGCCATAAGGGAGACTAGACATCTACCACCCCACTACTACTGTCAGATTAGAGCCTTAAAGGAGACTAGACATCTACCACCTCACTACCACTATCAGATTAGAACCATAACGTAGACTAGACATCTATCATCCCACTACCACTATCAGATTAGAGCCATAAAGGAGACTAGACATCTATCACCCCACTACCACTATCAGATTAGAGCCATAAAGGAGACTAGACATCTACCACCCCACTACCACTATCAGATTAGAGCCATAAAGGAGACTAGACATCTATCACCCCACTACCACTATCAGATTAGAGCCATAAAGGAGACTAGACATCTCCACCCCACTACCACTATCAGATTAGAGCCATAAAGGAGACTAGACATCTATCCACTATCAGATAAGATGCCATAAAGGAGACTAGACATCTACCACCCCACTACTACTATCAGATTAGAGCCATAAGGGAGACTAGACATCTACCACCCCACTACTACTGTCAGATTAGAGCCATAAAGGAGACTAGACATCTACCACCTCACTACCACTATCAGATTAGAACCATAAAGGAGACTAGACATCTATCAACCCACTACCACTATCAGATTAGAGCCATAAAGGAGACTAGACATCTATCACCCCACTACCACTATCAGATTAGAGCCATAAAGGAGACTAGACATCTACCACCCCACTACCACTATCAGATTAGAGCCATAAAGGAGACTAGACATCTACCACCCACTACCACTATCAGAGTATAGCCATAAAGGAGACTAGACATCTACCACTATCAGATTAGAGCCATAAAGGAGACTAGACATCTTCCACCCCACTACTACTATCAGATTAGAGCCATAAGGGAGACTAGACATCTACCACCCCACTACCACTATCAGATTAGAGCCATAAAGGAGACTAGACATCTACCACTATCAGAATAGAGCCATAAAGGAGACTAGACATCTACCACCCCACTACCACTATCAGATTAGAGCCATAAAGGAGACTAGACATCTATCACCCCACTACCAATATCAGATTAGAGCCATAAAGGAGACTAGACATCTACCACCCCACTACTACTATCAGATTAGAGCCATAAGGGAGACTAGACATCTACCACCCCACTACCACTATCAGATTAGAGCCATAAAGGAGACTAGACATCTACCACCCCACTACTACTATCAGATTAGAGCCATAAGGGAGACTAGACATCTACCACCCCACTACCACTATCAGATTAGAGCCATAAAGGAGACTAGACATCATCCCACTACCACTATCAGATTAGAGCCATAAAGTACACTAGACATCTATCACCCCACTACCACTATCAGATTAGAGCCATAAAGGAGACTAGAAATCTACCACCCCACTACCACTATCAGATTAGAGCCATAAAGGAGACTAGACATCTATCCACTATCAGATCAGAAGCCATAAAGGAGACTAGACATCTACCACCCCACTACTACTATCAGATTAGAGCCATAAGGGAGACTAGACATCTACCACCCCACTACTACTGTCAGATTAGAGCCTTAAAGGAGACTAGACATCTACCACCTCACTACCACTATCAGATTAGAACCATAACGTAGACTAGACATCTATCATCCCACTACCACTATCAGATTAGAGCCATAAAGGAGACTAGACATCTATCACCCCACTACCACTATCAGATTAGAGCCATAAAGGAGACTAGACATCTACCACCCCACTACCACTATCAGATTAGAGCCATAAAGGAGACTAGACATCTATCACCCCACTACCAATATCAGATTAGAGCCATAAAGGAGACTAGACATCTCCACCCCACTACCACTATCAGATTAGAGCCATAAAGGAGACTAGACATCTATCCACTATCAGATAAGATGCCATAAAGGAGACTAGACATCTACCACCCCACTACTACTATCAGATTAGAGCCATAAGGGAGACTAGACATCTACCACCCCACTACTACTGTCAGATTAGAGCCATAAAGGAGACTAGACATCTACCACCTCACTACCACTATCAGATTAGAACCATAAAGGAGACTAGACATCTATCACCCCACTAACACTATCAGATTAGAGCCATAAAGGAGACTAGACATCTATCACCCCACTACCACTATCAGATTAGAGCCATAAGGGAGACTAGACATCTACCACCCCACTACTACTGTCAGATTAGAGCCTTAAAGGAGACTAGACATCTACCACCTCACTACCACTATCAGATTAGAACCATAACGTAGACTAGACATCTATCATCCCACTACCACTATCAGATTAGAGCCATAAAGGAGACTAGACATCTATCACCCCACTACCACTATCAGATTAGAGCCATAAAGGAGACTAGACATCTACCACCCCACTACCACTATCAGATTAGAGCCATAAAGGAGACTAGACATCTATCACCCCACTACCAATATCAGATTAGAGCCATAAAGGAGACTAGACATCTCCACCCCACTACCACTATCAGATTAGAGCCATAAAGGAGACTAGACATCTATCCACTATCAGATAAGATGCCATAAAGGAGACTAGACATCTACCACCCCACTACTACTATCAGATTAGAGCCATAAGGGAGACTAGACATCTACCACCCCACTACTACTGTCAGATTAGAGCCATAAAGGAGACTAGACATCTACCACCTCACTACCACTATCAGATTAGAACCATAAAGGAGACTAGACATCTATCATCCCACTACCACTATCAGATTAGAGCCATAAAGGAGACTAGACATCTATCACCCCACTACCACTATCAGATTAGAGCCATAAAGGAGACTAGACATCTACCACCCCACTACCACTATCAGATTAGAGCCATAAAGGAGACTAGACATCTACCACCCACTACCACTATCAGAGTATAGCCATAAAGGAGACTAGACATCTACCACTATCAGATTAGAGCCATAAAGGAGACTAGACATCTTCCACCCCACTACTACTATCAGATTAGAGCCATAAGGGAGACTAGACATCTACCACCCCACTACCACTATCAGATTAGAGCCATAAAGGAGACTAGACATCTACCACTATCAGAATAGAGCCATAAAGGAGACTAGACATCTACCACCCCACTACCACTATCAGATTAGAGCCATAAAGGAGACTAGACATCTATCACCCCACTACCAATATCAGATTAGAGCCATAAAGGAGACTAGACATCTACCACCCCACTACTACTATCAGATTAGAGCCATAAGGGAGACTAAACATCTACCACCCCACTACCACTATCAGATTAGAGCCATAAGGGAGACTAGACATCTACCACCCCACTACTACTGTCAGATTAGAGCCTTAAAGGAGACTAGACATCTACCACCTCACTACCACTATCAGATTAGAACCATAACGTAGACTAGACATCTATCATCCCACTACCACTATCAGATTAGAGCCATAAAGGAGACTAGACATCTATCACCCCACTACCACTATCAGATTAGAGCCATAAAGGAGACTAGACATCTACCACCCCACTACCACTATCAGATTAGAGCCATAAAGGGGACTAGACATCTATCACCCCACTACCAATATCAGATTAGAGCCATAAAGGAGACTAGACATCTCCACCCCACTACCACTATCAGATTAGAGCCATAAAGGAGACTAGACATCTATCCACTATCAGATAAGATGCCATAAAGGAGACTAGACATCTCCACCCCACTACCACTATCAGATTAGAGCCATAAAGGAGACTAGACATCTATCCACTATCAGATAAGATGCCATAAAGGAGACTAGACATCTACCACCCCACTACTACTATCAGATTAGAGCCATAAGGGAGACTAGACATCTACCACCCCACTACTACTGTCAGATTAGAGCCATAAAGGAGACTAGACATCTACCACCTCACTACCACTATCAGATTAGAACCATAAAGGAGACTAGACATCTATCATCCCACTACCACTATCAGATTAGAGCCATAAAGGAGACTAGACATCTATCACCCCACTACCACTATCAGATTAGAGCCATAAAGGAGACTAGACATCTACCACCCCACTACCACTATCAGATTAGAGCCATAAAGGAGACTAGACATCTACCACCCACTACCACTATCAGAGTATAGCCATAAAGGAGACTAGACATCTACCACTATCAGATTAGAGCCATAAAGGAGACTAGACATCTTCCACCCCACTACTACTATCAGATTAGAGCCATAAGGGAGACTAGACATCTACCACCCCACTACCACTATCAGATTAGAGCCATAAAGGAGACTAGACATCTACCACTATCAGAATAGAGCCATAAAGGAGACTAGACATCTACCACCCCACTACCACTATCAGATTAGAGCCATAAAGGAGACTAGACATCTATCACCCCACTACCAATATCAGATTAGAGCCATAAAGGAGACTAGACATCTACCACCCCACTACTACTATCAGATTAGAGCCATAAGGGAGACTAAACATCTACCACCCCACTACCACTATCAGATTAGAGCCATAAAGGAGACTAGACATCTACCACCCCACTACTACTATCAGATTAGAGCCATAAGGGAGACTAGACATCTACCACCCCACTGCCACTATCAGATTAGAGCCATAAAGGAGACTAGACATCTACCACTATCAGATTAGAGCCATAAAGGACACTAGACATCTACCACCCCACTACTACTATCAGATTAGAGCCATAAGGGAGACTAAACATCTACCACCCCACTACCACTATCAGATTAGAGCCATAAAGGAGACTAGACATCTACCACTATCAGAATAGAGCCATAAAGGAGACTAGACATCTACCACCCCACTACCACTATCAGATTAGAGCCATAAAGGAGACTAGACATCTATCACCCCACTACCAATATCAGATTAGAGCCATAAAGGAGACTAGACATCTACCACCCCACTACTACTATCAGATTAGAGCCATAAGGGAGACTAAACATCTACCACCCCACTACCACTATCAGATTAGAGCCATAAAGGAGACTAGACATCTACCACCCCACTACTACTATCAGATTAGAGCCATAAGGGAGACTAGACATCTACCACCCCACTGCCACTATCAGATTAGAGCCATAAAGGAGACTAGACATCACTAGACATCTACCACCCCACTACTACTATCAGATTAGAGCCATAAGGGAGACTAAACATCTACCACCCCACTACCACTATCAGATTAGAGCCATAAAGGAGACTAGACATCTACCACTATCAGAATAGAGCCATAAAGGAGACTAGACATCTACCACCCCACTACCACTATCAGATTAGAGCCATAAAGGAGACTAGATATCTACCACTATCAGATTAGAGCCACAAAGGAGACTAGACATCTATCACCCCACTACCAATATCAGATTAGAGCCATAAAGGAGACTAGAAATCTACCACCCCACTACCACTATCAGATTAGAGCCATAAAGGAGACTAGACATCTATCCACTATCAGATCAGAAGCCATAAAGGAGACTAGACATCTACCACCCCACTACTACTATCAGATTAGAGCCATAAGGGAGACTAGACATCTACCACCCCACTACTACTGTCAGATTAGAGCCTTAAAGGAGACTAGACATCTACCACCTCACTACCACTATCAGATTAGAACCATAACGTAGACTAGACATCTATCATCCCACTACCACTATCAGATTAGAGCCATAAAGGAGACTAGACATCTATCACCCCACTACCACTATCAGATTAGAGCCATAAAGGAGACTAGACATCTTCCACCCCACTACCACTATCAGATTAGAGCCATAAAGGAGACTAGACATCTACCAGCCCACTACCACTATCAGATTAGAGCCATAAAGGGGACTAGACATCTACCACCCCACTACCACTATCAGAGTATAGCCATAAAGGAGACTAGACATCTACCACTATCAGATTAGAGCCATAAAGGAGACTAGACATCTACCACCCCACTACTACTATCAGATTAGAGCCATAAGGGAGACTAGACATCTACCACCCCACTACCACTATCAGATTAGAGCCATAAAGGAGACTAGATATCTACCACTATCAGATTAGAGCCATAAAGGAGACTAGACATCTACCACCCCACTACTATTATCAGATTAGAGCCATAAAGGAGACTAGACATCTACAACCCCACTACCTATATCAGATTAGAGCCATAAAGGAGACTAGACATCTACCACCCCACTACCACTATCAGATTAGAGCCATAAAGGAGACTAGACATCTACCACTATCAGATTAGAGCCATAAAGGAGACTAGACATCTACCACCCCACTACCACTATCAGATTAGAGCCATAAAGGAGACTAGACATCTATCCACTATCAGATCAGAAGCCATAAAGGAGACTAGACATCTACCACCCCACTACTACTATCAGATTAGAGCCATAAGGGAGACTAGACATCTACCACCCCACTACTACTGTCAGATTAGAGCCTTAAAGGAGACTAGACATCTACCACCTCACTACCACTATCAGATTAGAACCATAACGTAGACTAGACATCTATCATCCCACTACCACTATCAGATTAGAGCCATAAAGGAGACTAGACATCTATCACCCCACTACCACTATCAGATTAGAGCCATAAAGGAGACTAGACATCTTCCACCCCACTACCACTATCAGATTAGAGCCATAAAGGAGACTAGACATCTACCACCCCACTACCACTATCAGATTAGAGCCATAAAGGGGACTAGACATCTACCACCCCACTACCACTATCAGAGTATAGCCATAAAGGAGACTAGACATCTACCACTATCAGATTAGAGCCATAAAGGAGACTAGACATCTACCACCCCACTACTACTATCAGATTAGAGCCATAAGGGAGACTAGACATCTACCACCCCACTACCACTATCAGATTAGAGCCATAAAGGAGACTAGACATCTACCACCCCACTACCACTATCAGATTATAGCCATAAAGGAGACTAGACATCTACCACTATCAGATTAGAGCCATAACGGAGACATCTATCAACCCACTACCACTATCAGATTAGAGCCATAAAGGAGACTAGACATCTACCACTATCAGATTAGAGCCATAACAGAGACTAGACATCTATCACCCCACTAACACTATCAGAATAGAGCCATAAAGGAGACTAGACATCTATCCACTATCAGATCAGAAGCCATAAAGGAGACTAGACATCTACCACCCCACTACTATTATCAGATTAGAGCCATAAGGGAGACTAGACATCTACCACCCCACTACTACTGTCAGATTAGAGCCTTAAAGGAGACTAGACATCTACCACCTCACTACCACTATCAGATTAGAACCATAACGTAGACTAGACATCTATCATCCCACTACCACTATCAGATTAGAGCCATAAAGGAGACTAGACATCTATCACCCCACTACCACTATCAGATTAGAGCCATAAAGGAGACTAGACATCTTCCACCCCACTACCACTATCAGATTAGAGCCATAAAGGAGACTAGACATCTACCAGCCCACTACCACTATCAGATTAGAGCCATAAAGGGGACTAGACATCTACCACCCCACTACCACTATCAGAGTATAGCCATAAAGGAGACTAGACATCTACCACTATCAGATTAGAGCCATAAAGGAGACTAGACATCTACCACCCCACTACTACTATCAGATTAGAGCCATAAGGGAGACTAGACATCTACCACCCCACTACCACTATCAGATTAGAGCCATAAAGGAGACTAGACATCTACCACCCCACTACCACTATCAGATTATAGCCATAAAGGAGACTAGACATCTACCACTATCAGATTAGAGCCATAACGGAGACATCTATCAACCCACTACCACTATCAGATTAGAGCCATAAAGGAGACTAGACATCTACCACTATCAGATTAGAGCCATAACGGAGAATAGACATCTATCACCCCACTAACACTATCAGAATAGAGCCATAAAGGAGACTAGACATCTACCACCCCACTACCACTATCAGATTAGAGCCATAAAGGAGACTAGACATCTACCACCCCACTACCACTATCAGATTAGAGCCATAAAGGAGACTAGACATCTACCACCTCACTACCATTATCAGATTAGAGCCATAAGGAGACTAGACATCTACCACCCCACTACCACTATCAGATTAGAGCCATAAAGGAGACTAGACATCTACCACTATCAGATTAGAGCCATAAAGGAGACTAGACATCTACCACCCCACTACCACTATCAGATTAGAGCCATAAAGGAGACTAGACATCTATCACCCCACTACCAATATCAGATTAGAGCCATAAAGGAGACTAGACATCTTCACCCCACTACCACTATCAGATTAGAGCCATAAAGGAGACTAGACATCTATCCACTATCAGATAAGAAGCCATAAAGGAGACTAGACATCTACCACCCCACTACTACTATCAGATTAGAGCCATAAGGGAGACTAGACATCTACCACCCCACTACTACTATCAGATTAGAGCCATAAAGGAGACTATACATCTACCACCTCACTACCACTATCAGATTAGAGCCATAAAGGAGACTAAACATCTACCACCCCACTACCACTATCAGATTAGAGCCATAAAGGAGACTAAACATCTACCACCCCACTACCACTATCAGATTAGAGCCATAAGGGAGACTAAACATCTACCACCCCACTACTACTATCAGATTAGAGCCATAAGGGAGACTAAACATCTACCACCCCACTACCACTATCAGATTAGAGCCATAAAGGAGACTAGACATCTACCACCCCACTACTACTATCAGATTAGAGCCATAAGGGAGACTAGACATCTACCAACCCACTGCCACTATCAGATTAGAGCCATAAAGGAGACTAGACATCTACCACTATCAGATTAGAGCCATAAAGGAGACTAGACATCTACAACCCCACTACCTATATCAGATTAGAGCCATAAAGGAGACTAGACATCTACCACCCCACTACCACTATCAGATTAGAGCCATAAAGGAGACTAGACATCTACCACTATCAGATTAGAGCCATAAAGGAGACTAGACATCTACCACCCCACTACCACTATCAGATTAGAGCCATAAAGGAGACTAGACATCTATCACCCCACTACCAATATCAGATTAGAGCCATAAAGGAGACTAGACATCTGCCACCCCACTACCACTATCAGATTAGAGCCATAAAGGAGACTAGACATCTATCCACTATCAGATAAGATGCCATAAAGGAGACTAGACATCTACCACCCCACTACTACTATCAGATTAGAGCCATAAGGGAGACTAGACATCTACCACCCCACTACTACTGTCAAATTAGAGCCATAAAGGAGACTAGACATCTACCACCCCACTACCACTATCAGATTATAGCCATAAAGGAGACTAGACATCTACCACTATCAGATTAGAGCCATAACGGAGACATCTATCAACCCACTACCACTATCAGATTAGAGCCATAAAGGAGACTAGACATCTACCACTATCAGATTAGAGCCATAACGGAGACTAGACATCTATCACCCCACTAACACTATCAGAATAGAGCCATAAAGGAGACTAGACATCTACCACCCCACTACCACTATCAGATTAGAGCCATAAAGGAGACTAGACATCTACCACCCCACTACCACTATCAGATTAGAGCCATAAAGGAGACTAGACATCTACCACCTCACTACCATTATCAGATTAGAGCCATAAGGAGACTAGACATCTACCACCCCACTACCACTATCAGATTAGAGCCATAAAGGAGACTAGACATCTACCACTATCAGATTAGAGCCATAAAGGAGACTAGACATCTACCACCCCACTACCACTATCAGATTAGAGCCATAAAGGAGACTAGACATCTATCACCCCACTACCAATATCAGATTAGAGCCATAAAGGAGACTAGACATCTTCACCCCACTACCACTATCAGATTAGAGCCATAAAGGAGACTAGACATCTATCCACTATCAGATAAGAAGCCATAAAGGAGACTAGACATCTACCACCCCACTACTACTATCAGATTAGAGCCATAAGGGAGACTAGACATCTACCACCCCACTACTACTGTCAGATTAGAGCCATAAAGGAGACTATACATCTACCACCTCACTACCACTATCAGATTAGAGCCATAAAGGAGACTAAACATCTACCACCCCACTACCACTATCAGATTAGAGCCATAAAGGAGACTAAACATCTACCACCCCACTACCACTATCAGATTAGAGCCATAAGGGAGACTAAACATCTACCACCCCACTACTACTATCAGATTAGAGCCATAAGGGAGACTAAACATCTACCACCCCACTACCACTATCAGATTAGAGCCATAAAGGAGACTAGACATCTACCACCCCACTACTACTATCAGATTAGAGCCATAAGGGAGACTAGACATCTACCACCCCACTGCCACTATCAGATTAGAGCCATAAAGGAGACTAGACATCTACCACTATCAGATTAGAGCCATAAAGGAGACTAGACATCTACAACCCCACTACCTATATCAGATTAGAGCCATAAAGGAGACTAGACATCTACCACCCCACTACCACTATCAGATTAGAGCCATAAAGGAGACTAGACATCTACCACTATCAGATTAGAGCCATAAAGGAGACTAGACATCTACCACCCCACTACCACTATCAGATTAGAGCCATAAAGGAGACTAGACATCTATCACCCCACTACCACTATCAGATTAGAGCCATAAAGGAGACTAGACATCTCCACCCCACTACCACTATCAGATTAGAGCCATAAAGGAGACTAGACATCTATCCACTATCAGATAAGATGCCATAAAGGAGACTAGACATCTACCACCCCACTACTACTATCAGATTAGAGCCATAAGGGAGACTAGACATCTACCACCCCACTACTACTGTCAAATTAGAGCCATAAAGGAGACTAGACATCTACCACCTCACTACCACTATCAGATTAGAACCATAAAGGAGACTAGACATCTACCACCCCACTACCACTATCAGATTAGAGCCAAAAAGGAGACTAGACATCTATCACCCCACTACCACTATCAGATTAGAGCCATAAAGGAGACTAGACATCTACCACCCCACTACCACTATCAGATTAGAGCCATAAAGGAGACTAGACATCTACCACCCACTACCACTATCAGAGTATAGCCATAAAGGAGACTAGACATCTACCACTATCAGATTAGAGCCATAAAGGAGACTAGACATCTACCACCCCACTACTACTATCAGATTAGAGCCATAAGGGAGACTAGACATCTACCACCCCACTACCACTATCAGATTAGAGCCATAAAGGAGACTAGACATCTACCACTATCAGAATAGAGCCATAAACGAGACTAGACATCTACCACCCCACTACCACTATCAGATTAGAGCCATAAAGGAGACTAGACATCTATCACCCCACTACCAATATCAGATTAGAGCCATAAAGGAGACTAGACATCTACCACTATCAGATTAGAGCCATAAAGGAGACTAGACATCTACAACCCCACTACCTATATCAGATTAGAGCCATAAAGGAGACTAGACATCTACCACCCCACTACCACTATCAGATTAGAGCCATAAAGGAGACTAGACATCTACCACTATCAGATTAGAGCCATAAAGGAGACTAGACATCTACCACCCCACTACCACTATCAGATTAGAGCCATAAAGGAGACTAGACATCTATCACCCCACTACCAATATCAGATTAGAGCCATAAAGGAGACTAGACATCTCCACCCCACTACCACTATCAGATTAGAGCCATAAAGGAGACTAGACATCTATCCACTATCAGATAAGATGCCATAAAGGAGACTAGACATCTACCACCCCACTACTACTATCAGATTAGAGCCATAAGGGAGACTAGACATCTACCACCCCACTACTACTGTCAGATTAGAGCCATAAAGGAGACTAGACATCTACCACCTCACTACCACTATCAGATTAGAACCATAATGGAGACTAGACATCTATCATCCCACTACCACTATCAGATTAGAGCCATAAAGGAGACTAGACATCTATCACCCCACTACCACTATCAGATTAGAGCCATAAAGGAGACTAGACATCTACCACCCCACTACCACTATCAGATTAGAGCCATAAAGGAGACTAGACATCTACCACCCACTACCACTATCAGAGTATAGCCATAAAGGAGACTAGACATCTACCACTATCAGATTAGAGCCATAAAGGAGACTAGACATCTACCACCCCACTACTACTATCAGATTAGAGCCATAAGGGAGACTAGACATCTACCACCCCACTACCACTATCAGATTAGAGCCATAAAGGAGACTAGACATCTACCACTATCAGAATAGAGCCATAAAGGAGACTAGACATCTACCACCCCACTACCACTATCAGATTAGAGCCATAAAGGAGACTAGACATCTATCACCCCACTACCACTATCAGATTAGAGCCATAAAGGAGACTAGACATCTACCACCCCACTACTACTATCAGATTAGAGCCATAAGGGAGACTAGACATCTACCACCCCACTGCCACTATCAGATTAGAGCCATAAAGGAGACTAGACATCTACCACTATCAGATTAGAGCCATAAAGGAGACTAGACATCTACAACCCCACTACCTATATCAGATTAGAGCCATAAAGGAGACTAGACATCTACCACCCCACTACCACTATCAGATTAGAGCCATAAAGGAGACTAGACATCTACCACTATCAGATTAGAGCCATAAAGGAGACTAGACATCTACCACCCCACTACCACTATCAGATTAGAGCCATAAAGGAGACTAGACATCTATCACCCCACTACCAATATCAGATTAGAGCCATAAAGGAGACTAGACATCTCCACCCCACTACCACTATCAGATTAGAGCCATAAAGGAGACTAGACATCTATCCACTATCAGATAAGATGCCATAAAGGAGACTAGACATCTACCACCCCACTACTACTATCAGATTAGAGCCATAAGGGAGACTAGACATCTACCACCCCACTACTACTGTCAAATTAGAGCCATAAAGGAGACTAGACATCTACCACCCCACTACCACTATCAGATTATAGCCATAAAGGAGACTAGACATCTACCACTATCAGATTAGAGCCATAACGGAGACATCTATCAACCCACTACCACTATCAGATTAGAGCCATAAAGGAGACTAGACATCTACCACTATCAGATTAGAGCCATAAAGGAGACTAGACATCTACAACCCCACTACCTATATCAGATTAGAGCCATAAAGGAGACTAGACATCTACCACCCCACTACCACTATCAGATTAGAGCCATAAAGGAGACTAGACATCTATCACCCCACTACCACTATCAGATTAGAGCCATAAAGGAGACTAGACATCTACCACCCCACTACTACTATCAGATTAGAGCCATAAGGGAGACTAGACATCTACCACCCCACTGCCACTATCAGATTAGAGCCATAAAGGAGACTAGACATCTACCACTATCAGATTAGAGCCATAAAGGAGACTAGACATCTACAACCCCACTACCTATATCAGATTAGAGCCATAAAGGAGACTAGACATCTACCACCCCACTACCACTATCAGATTAGAGCCATAAAGGAGACTAGACATCTACCACTATCAGATTAGAGCCATAAAGGAGACTAGACATCTACCACCCCACTACCACTATCAGATTAGAGCCATAAAGGAGACTAGACATCTATCACCCCACTACCAATATCAGATTAGAGCCATAAAGGAGACTAGACATCTCCACCCCACTACCACTATCAGATTAGAGCCATAAAGGAGACTAGACATCTATCCACTATCAGATAAGATGCCATAAAGGAGACTAGACATCTACCACCCCACTACTACTATCAGATTAGAGCCATAAGGGAGACTAGACATCTACCACCCCACTACTACTGTCAAATTAGAGCCATAAAGGAGACTAGACATCTACCACCCCACTACCACTATCAGATTATAGCCATAAAGGAGACTAGACATCTACCACTATCAGATTAGAGCCATAACGGAGACATCTATCAACCCACTACCACTATCAGATTAGAGCCATAAAGGAGACTAGACATCTACCACTATCAGATTAGAGCCATAACGGAGACTAGACATCTATCACCCCACTAACACTATCAGAATAGAGCCATAAAGGAGACTAGACATCTACCACCCCACTACCACTATCAGATTAGAGCCATAAAGGAGACTAGACATCTACCACCCCACTACCACTATCAGATTAGAGCCATAAAGGAGACTAGACATCTACCACCTCACTACCATTATCAGATTAGAGCCATAAGGAGACTAGACATCTACCACCCCACTACCACTATCAGATTAGAGCCATAAAGGAGACTAGACATCTACCACTATCAGATTAGAGCCATAAAGGAGACTAGACATCTACCACCCCACTACCACTATCAGATTAGAGCCATAAAGGAGACTAGACATCTATCACCCCACTACCAATATCAGATTAGAGCCATAAAGGAGACTAGACATCTTCACCCCACTACCACTATCAGATTAGAGCCATAAAGGAGACTAGACATCTATCCACTATCAGATAAGAAGCCATAAAGGAGACTAGACATCTACCACCCCACTACTACTATCAGATTAGAGCCATAAGGGAGACTAGACATCTACCACCCCACTACTACTGTCAGATTAGAGCCATAAAGGAGACTATACATCTACCACCTCACTACCACTATCAGATTAGAGCCATAAAGGAGACTAAACATCTACCACCCCACTACCACTATCAGATTAGAGCCATAAAGGAGACTAAACATCTACCACCCCACTACCACTATCAGATTAGAGCCATAAGGGAGACTAAACATCTACCACCCCACTACTACTATCAGATTAGAGCCATAAGGGAGACTAAACATCTACCACCCCACTACCACTATCAGATTAGAGCCATAAAGGAGACTAGACATCTACCACCCCACTACTACTATCAGATTAGAGCCATAAGGGAGACTAGACATCTACCACCCCACTGCCACTATCAGATTAGAGCCATAAAGGAGACTAGACATCTACCACTATCAGATTAGAGCCATAAAGGAGACTAGACATCTACAACCCCAATACCTATATCAGATTAGAGCCATAAAGGAGACTAGACATCTACCACCCCACTACCACTATCAGATTAGAGCCATAAAGGAGACTAGACATCTACCACTATCAGATTAGAGCCATAACTATCAGATTAGAGCCATAAAGGAGACTAGACATCTATCACCCCACTACCAATATCAGATTAGAGCCATAAAGGAGACTAGACATCTCCACCCCACTACCACTATCAGATTAGAGCCATAAAGGAGACTAGACATCTATCCACTATCAGATAAGATGCCATAAAGGAGACTAGACATCTACCACCCCACTACTACTATCAGATTAGAGCCATAAGGGAGACTAGACATCTACCACCCCACTACTACTGTCAAATTAGAGCCATAAAGGAGACTAGACATCTACCACCTCACTACCACTATCAGATTAGAACCATAAAGGAGACTAGACATCTATCATCCCACTACCACTATCAGATTAGAGCCAAAAAGGAGACTAGACATCTATCACCCCACTACCACTATCAGATTAGAGCCATAAAGGAGACTAGACATCTACCACCCCACTACCACTATCAGATTAGAGCCATAAAGGAGACTAGACATCTACCACCCACTACCACTATCAGAGTATAGCCATAAAGGAGACTAGACATCTACCACTATCAGATTAGAGCCATAAAGGAGACTAGACATCTACCACCCCACTACTACTATCAGATTAGAGCCATAAGGGAGACTAGACATCTACCACCCCACTACCACTATCAGATTAGAGCCATAAAGGAGACTAGACATCTACCACTATCAGAATAGAGCCATAAAGGAGACTAGACATCTACCACCCCACTACCACTATCAGATTAGAGCCATAAAGGAGACTAGACATCTATCACCCCACTACCAATATCAGATTAGAGCCATAAAGGAGACTAGACATCTACCACTATCAGATTAGAGCCATAAAGGAGACTAGACATCTACAACCCCACTACCTATATCAGATTAGAGCCATAAAGGAGACTAGACATCTACCACCCCACTACCACTATCAGATTAGAGCCATAAAGGAGACTAGACATCTACCACTATCAGATTAGAGCCATAAAGGAGACTAGACATCTACCACCCCACTACCACTATCAGATTAGAGCCATAAAGGAGACTAGACATCTATCACCCCACTACCAATATCAGATTAGAGCCATAAAGGAGACTAGACATCTCCACCCCACTACCACTATCAGATTAGAGCCATAAAGGAGACTAGACATCTATCCACTATCAGATAAGATGCCATAAAGGAGACTAGACATCTACCACCCCACTACTACTATCAGATTAGAGCCATAAGGGAGACTAGACATCTACCACCCCACTACTACTGTCAGATTAGAGCCATAAAGGAGACTAGACATCTACCACCTCACTACCACTATCAGATTAGAACCATAAAGGAGACTAGACATCTATCATCCCACTACCACTATCAGATTAGAGCCATAAAGGAGACTAGACATCTATCACCCCACTACCACTATCAGATTAGAGCCATAAAGGAGACTAGACATCTACCACCCCACTACCACTATCAGATTAGAGCCATAAAGGAGACTAGACATCTACCACCCACTACCACTATCAGAGTATAGCCATAAAGGAGACTAGACATCTACCACTATCAGATTAGAGCCATAAAGGAGACTAGACATCTACCACCCCACTACTACTATCAGATTAGAGCCATAAGGGAGACTAGACATCTACCACCCCACTACCACTATCAGATTAGAGCCATAAAGGAGACTAGACATCTACCACTATCAGAATAGAGCCATAAAGGAGACTAGACATCTACCACCCCACTACCACTATCAGATTAGAGCCATAAAGGAGACTAGACATCTATCACCCCACTACCAATATCAGATTAGAGCCATAAAGGAGACTAGACATCTACCACCCCACTACTACTATCAGATTAGAGCCATAAGGGAGACTAAACATCTACCACCCCACTACCACTATCAGATTAGAGCCATAAGGGAGACTAAACATCTACCACCCCACTACCACTATCAGATTAGAGCCATAAAGGAGACTAAACATCTACCACCCCACTACCACTATCAGATTAGAGCCATAAGGGAGACTAAACATCTACCACCCCACTACTACTATCAGATTAGAGCCATAAGGGAGACTAAACATCTACCACCCCACTACCACTATCAGATTAGAGCCATAAAGGAGACTAGACATCTACCACCCCACTACTACTATCAGATTAGAGCCATAAGGGAGACTAGACATCTACCACCCCACTGCCACTATCAGATTAGAGCCATAAAGGAGACTAGACATCTACCACCCCACTACTACTATCAGATTAGAGCCATAAGGGAGACTAAACATCTACCACCCCACTACCACTATCAGATTAGAGCCATAAAGGAGACTAGACATCTACCACTATCAGAATAGAGCCATAAAGGAACCTAGACATCTACCACCCCACTACCACTATCAGATTAGAGCCATAAAGGAGACTAGACATCTACCACCCACTACCACTATCAGAGTATAGCCATAAAGGAGACTAGACATCTACCACTATCAGATTAGAGCCATAAAGGAGACTAGACATCTACCACCCCACTACTACTATCAGATTAGAGCCATAAGGGAGACTAGACATCTACCACCCCACTACCACTATCAGATTAGAGCCATAAAGGAGACTAGACATCTACCACTATCAGAATAGAGCCATAAAGGAGACTAGACATCTACCACCCCACTACCACTATCAGATTAGAGCCATAAAGGAGACTAGACATCTATCACCCCACTACCAATATCAGATTAGAGCCATAAAGGAGACTAGACATCTACCACCCCACTACTACTATCAGATTAGAGCCATAAGGGAGACTAAACATCTACCACCCCACTACCACTATCAGATTAGAGCCATAAGGGAGACTAAACATCTACCACCCCACTACCACTATCAGATTAGAGCCATAAAGGAGACTAAACATCTACCACCCCACTACCACTATCAGATTAGAGCCATAAGGGAGACTAAACATCTACCACCCCACTACTACTATCAGATTAGAGCCATAAGGGAGACTAAACATCTACCACCCCACTACCACTATCAGATTAGAGCCATAAAGGAGACTAGACATCTACCACCCCACTACTACTATCAGATTAGAGCCATAAGGGAGACTAGACATCTACCACCCCACTGCCACTATCAGATTAGAGCCATAAAGGAGACTAGACATCTACCACCCCACTACTACTATCAGATTAGAGCCATAAGGGAGACTAAACATCTACCACCCCACTACCACTATCAGATTAGAGCCATAAAGGAGACTAGACATCTACCACTATCAGAATAGAGCCATAAAGGAACCTAGACATCTACCACCCCACTACCACTATCAGATTAGAGCCATAAAGGAGACTAGACATCTACAACCCCACTACCTATATCAGATTAGAGCCATAAAGGAGACTAGACATCTACCACCCCACTACCACTATCAGATTAGAGCCATAAAGGAGACTAGATATCTACCACTATCAGATTAGAGCCATAAAGGAGACTAGACATCTACCACCCCACTACTACTATCAGATTAGAGCCATAAAGGAGACTAGACATCTACAACCCCACTACCTATATCAGATTAGAGCCATAAAGGAGACTAGACATCTACCACCCCACTACCACTATCAGATTAGAGCCATAAAGGAGACTAGACATCTACCACTATCAGATTAGAGCCATAAAGGAGACTAGACATCTACCACCCCACTACCACTATCAGATTAGAGCCATAAAGGAGACTAGACATCTATCACCCCACTACCAATATCAGATTAGAGCCATAAAGGAGACTAGAAATCTACCACCCCACTACCACTATCAGATTAGAGCCATAAAGGAGACTAGACATCTATCCACTATCAGATAAGATGCCATAAAGGAGACTAGACATCTACCACCCCACTACTACTATCAGATTAGAGCCATAAGGGAGACTAAACATCTACCACCCCACTACCACTATCAGATTAGAGCCATAAGGGAGACTAAACATCTACCACCCCACTACCACTATCAGATTAGAGCCATAAAGGAGACTAAACATCTACCACCCCACTACCACTATCAGATTAGAGCCATAAGGGAGACTAAACATCTACCACCCCACTACTACTATCAGATTAGAGCCATAAGGGAGACTAAACATCTACCACCCCACTACCACTATCAGATTAGAGCCATAAAGGAGACTAGACATCTACCACCCCACTACTACTATCAGATTAGAGCCATAAGGGAGACTAGACATCTACCACCCCACTGCCACTATCAGATTAGAGCCATAAAGGAGACTAGACATCTACCACCCCACTACTACTATCAGATTAGAGCCATAAGGGAGACTAAACATCTACCACCCCACTACCACTATCAGATTAGAGCCATAAAGGAGACTAGACATCTACCACTATCAGAATAGAGCCATAAAGGAACCTAGACATCTACCACCCCACTACCACTATCAGATTAGAGCCATAAAGGAGACTAGACATCTACAACCCCACTACCTATATCAGATTAGAGCCATAAAGGAGACTAGACATCTACCACCCCACTACCACTATCAGATTAGAGCCATAAAGGAGACTAGATATCTACCACTATCAGATTAGAGCCATAAAGGAGACTAGACATCTACCACCCCACTACTACTATCAGATTAGAGCCATAAAGGAGACTAGACATCTACAACCCCACTACCTATATCAGATTAGAGCCATAAAGGAGACTAGACATCTACCACCCCACTACCACTATCAGATTAGAGCCATAAAGGAGACTAGACATCTACCACTATCAGATTAGAGCCATAAAGGAGACTAGACATCTACCACCCCACTACCACTATCAGATTAGAGCCATAAAGGAGACTAGACATCTATCACCCCACTACCAATATCAGATTAGAGCCATAAAGGAGACTAGAAATCTACCACCCCACTACCACTATCAGATTAGAGCCATAAAGGAGACTAGACATCTATCCACTATCAGATAAGATGCCATAAAGGAGACTAGACATCTACCACCCCACTACTACTATCAGATTAGAGCCATAAGGGAGACTAAACATCTACCACCCCACTACCACTATCAGATTAGAGCCATAAGGGAGACTAAACATCTACCACCCCACTACCACTATCAGATTAGAGCCATAAAGGAGACTAAACATCTACCACCCCACTACCACTATCAGATTAGAGCCATAAGGGAGACTAAACATCTACCACCCCACTACTACTATCAGATTAGAGCCATAAGGGAGACTAAACATCTACCACCCCACTACCACTATCAGATTAGAGCCATAAAGGAGACTAGACATCTACCACCCCACTACTACTATCAGATTAGAGCCATAAGGGAGACTAGACATCTACCACCCCACTGCCACTATCAGATTAGAGCCATAAAGGAGACTAGACATCTACCACCCCACTACTACTATCAGATTAGAGCCATAAGGGAGACTAAACATCTACCACCCCACTACCACTATCAGATTAGAGCCATAAAGGAGACTAGACATCTACCACTATCAGAATAGAGCCATAAAGGAACCTAGACATCTACCACCCCACTACCACTATCAGATTAGAGCCATAAAGGAGACTAGACATCTACAACCCCACTACCTATATCAGATTAGAGCCATAAAGGAGACTAGACATCTACCACCCCACTACCACTATCAGATTAGAGCCATAAAGGAGACTAGATATCTACCACTATCAGATTAGAGCCATAAAGGAGACTAGACATCTACCACCCCACTACTACTATCAGATTAGAGCCATAAAGGAGACTAGACATCTACAACCCCACTACCTATATCAGATTAGAGCCATAAAGGAGACTAGACATCTACCACCCCACTACCACTATCAGATTAGAGCCATAAAGGAGACTAGACATCTACCACTATCAGATTAGAGCCATAAAGGAGACTAGACATCTACCACCCCACTACCACTATCAGATTAGAGCCATAAAGGAGACTAGACATCTATCACCCCACTACCAATATCAGATTAGAGCCATAAAGGAGACTAGAAATCTACCACCCCACTACCACTATCAGATTAGAGCCATAAAGGAGACTAGACATCTATCCACTATCAGATAAGATGCCATAAAGGAGACTAGACATCTACCACCCCACTACTACTATCAGATTAGAGCCATAAAGGAGACTAAACATCTACCACCCCACTACCACTATCAGATTAGAGCCATAAGGGAGACTAAACATCTACCACCCCACTACTACTATCAGATTAGAGCCATAAGGGAGACTAAACATCTACCACCCCACTACCACTATCAGATTAGAGCCATAAAGGAGACTAGACATCTACCACCCCACTACTACTATCAGATTAGAGCCATAAGGGAGACTAGACATCTACCACCCAACTGCCACTATCAGATTAGAGCCATAAAGGAGACTAGACATCTACCACCCCACTACTACTATCAGATTAGAGCCATAAGGGAGACTAAACATCTACCACCCCACTACCACTATCAGATTAGAGCCATAAAGGAGACTAGACATCTACCACTATCAGAATAGAGCCATAAAGGAACCTAGACATCTACCACCCCACTACCACTATCAGATTAGAGCCATAAAGGAGACTAGACATCTACAACCCCACTACCTATATCAGATTAGAGCCATAAAGGAGACTAGACATCTACCACCCCACTACCACTATCAGATTAGAGCCATAAAGGAGACTAGATATCTACCACTATCAGATTAGAGCCATAAAGGAGACTAGACATCTACCACCCCACTACTACTATCAGATTAGAGCCATAAAGGAGACTAGACATCTACAACCCCACTACCTATATCAGATTAGAGCCATAAAGGAGACTAGACATCTACCACCCCACTACCACTATCAGATTAGAGCCATAAAGGAGACTAGACATCTACCAATATCAGATTAGAGCCATAAAGGAGACTAGAAATCTACCACCCCACTACCACTATCAGATTAGAGCCATAAAGGAGACTAGACATCTATCCACTATCAGATAAGATGCCATAAAGGAGACTAGACATCTACCACCCCACTACTACTATCAGATTAGAGCCATAAGGGAGACTAGACATCTACCACCCCACTACTACTGTCAGATTAGAGCCATAAAGGAGACTAGACATCTACCACCTCACTACAACTATCAGATTAGAACCATAAAGGAGACTAGACATCTATCACCCCACTACCACTATCAGATTAGAGCCATAAAGGAGACTAGACATCTATCACCCCACTACTACTATCAGATTAGAGCCATAAAGGAGACTAGACATCTACAACCCCACTACCTATATCAGATTAGAGCCATAAAGGAGACTAGACATCTACCACCCCACTACCACTATCAGATTAGAGCCATAAAGGAGACTAGACATCTACCACTATCAGATTAGAGCCATAAAGGAGACTAGACATCTACCACCCCACTACCACTATCAGATTAGAGCCATAAAGGAGACTAGACATCTATCACCCCACTACCAATATCAGATTAGAGCCATAAAGGAGACTAGACATCTCCACCCCACTACCACTATCAGATTAGAGCCATAAAGGAGACTAGACATCTATCCACTATCAGATAAGATGCCATAAAGGAGACTAGACATCTACCACCCCACTACTACTATCAGATTAGAGCCATAAGGGAGACTAGACATCTACCACCCCACTACTACTGTCAGATTAGAGCCATAAAGGAGACTAGACATCTACCACCTCACTACCACTATCAGATTAGAACCATAAAGGAGACTAGACATCTATCATCCCACTACCACTATCAGATTAGAGCCATACAGGAGACTAGACATCTATCACCCCACTACCACTATCAGATTAGAGCCATAAAGGAGACTAGACATCTACCACCCCACTACCACTATCAGATTAGAGCCATAAAGGAGACTAGACATCTACCACCCACTACCACTATCAGAGTATAGCCATAAAGGAGACTAGACATCTACCACTATCAGATTAGAGCCATAAAGGAGACTAGACATCTACCACCCCACTACTACTATCAGATTAGAGCCATAAGGGAGACTAGACATCTACCACCCCACTACCACTATCAGATTAGAGCCATAAAGGAGACTAGACATCTACCACTATCAGAATAGAGCCATAAAGGAGACTAGACATCTACCACCCCACTACCACTATCAGATTAGAGCCATAAAGGAGACTAGACATCTACCACCCCACTACCACTATCAGATTAGAGCCATAAAGGAGACTAGACATCTATCACCCCACTACCACTATCAGATTAGAGCCATAAAGGAGACTAGACATCTATCCACTATCAGATAAGATGCCATAAAGGAGACTAGACATCTACCACCCCACTACTACTATCAGATTAGAGCCATAAAGGAGACTAGACATCTACCACCCCACTACTACTATCAGATTAGAGCCATAAGGGAGACTAAACATCTACCACCCCACTACCACTATCAGATTAGAGCCATAAGGGAGACTAAACATCTACCACCCCACTACTACTATCAGATTAGAGCCATAAAGGAGACTAGACATCTACAACCCCACTACCTATATCAGATTAGAGCCATAAAGGAGACTAGACATCTACCACCCCACTACCACTATCAGATTAGAGCCATAAAGGAGACTAGACATCTACCACTATCAGATTAGAGCCATAAAGGAGACTAGACATCTACCACCCCACTACCACTATCAGATTAGAGCCATAAAGGAGACTAGACATCTACCACCCCACTACCAATATCAGATTAGAGCCATAAAGGAGACTAGAAATCTACCACCCCACTACCACTATCAGATTAGAGCCATAAAGGAGACTAGACATCTATCCACTATCAGATAAGATGCCATAAAGGAGACTAGACATCTACCACCCCACTACCACTATCAGATTAGAGCCATAAGGGAGACTAAACATCTACCACCCCACTACTACTATCAGATTAGAGCCATAAGGGAGACTAAACATCTACCACCCCACTACCACTATCAGATTAGAGCCATAAAGGAGACTAGACATCTACCACCCCACTACTACTATCAGATTAGAGCCATAAGGGAGACTAGACATCTACCACCTCACTGCCACTATCAGATTAGAGCCATAAAGGAGACTAGACATCTACCACCCCACTACTACTATCAGATTAGAGCCATAAGGGAGACTAAACATCTACCACCCCACTACCACTATCAGATTAGAGCCATAAAGGAGACTAGACATCTACCACTATCAGAATAGAGCCATAAAGGAACCTAGACATCTACCACCCCACTACCACTATCAGATTAGAGCCATAAAGGAGACTAGACATCTACAACCCCACTACCTATATCAGATTAGAGCCATAAAGGAGACTAGACATCTACCACCCCACTACCACTATCAGATTAGAGCCATAAAGGAGACTAGATATCTACCACTATCAGATTAGAGCCATAAAGGAGACTAGACATCTACCACTATCAGATTAGAGCCATAAAGGAGACTAGACATCTACAACCCCACTACCTATATCAGATTAGAGCCATAAAGGAGACTAGACATCTACCACCCCACTACCACTATCAGATTAGAGCCATAAAGGAGACTAGACATCTACCACTATCAGATTAGAGCCATAAAGGAGACTAGACATCTACCACCCCACTACCACTATCAGATTAGAGCCATAAAGGAGACTAGACATCTACCACCCCACTACCACTATCAGATTAGAGCCATAAAGGAGACTAGAAATATACCACCCCACTACCACTATCAGATTAGAGCCATAAAGGAGACTAGCCATATAAGGCCATAAAGGAGACTAGACATCTACCACCCCACTACCACTATCAGATTAGAGCCATAAGGGAGACTAAACATCTACCACCCCACTACTACTATCAGATTAGAGCCATAAGGGAGACTAAACATCTACCACCCCACTACCACTATCAGATTAGAGCCATAAAGGAGACTAGACATCTACCACCCCACTACTACTATCAGATTAGAGCCATAAGGGAGACTAGACATCTACCACCCCACTGCCACTATCAGATTAGAGCCATAAAGGAGACTAGACATCTACCACCCCACTACTACTATCAGATTAGAGCCATAAGGGAGACTAAACATCTACCACCCCACTACCACTATCAGATTAGAGCCATAAAGGAGACTAGACATCTACCACTATCAGAATAGAGCCATAAAGGAACCTAGACATCTACCACCCCACTACCACTATCAGATTAGAGCCATAAAGGAGACTAGACATCTACAACCCCACTACCTATATCAGATTAGAGCCATAAAGGAGACTAGACATCTACCACCCCACTACCACTATCAGATTAGAGCCATAAAGGAGACTAGATATCTACCACTATCAGATTAGAGCCATAAAGGAGACTAGACATCTACCACCCCACTACTACTATCAGATTAGAGCCATAAAGGAGACTAGACATCTACAACCCCACTACCTATATCAGATTAGAGCCATAAAGGAGACTAGACATCTACCACCCCACTACCACTATCAGATTAGAGCCATAAAGGAGACTAGACATCTACCACTATCAGATTAGAGCCATAAAGGAGACTAGACATCTACCACCCCACTACCACTATCAGATTAGAGCCATAAAGGAGACTAGACATCTATCACCCCACTACCACTATCAGATTAGAGCCATAAAGGAGACTAGAAATATACCACCCCACTACCACTATCAGATTAGAGCCATAAAGGAGACTAGACATCTATCCACTATCAGATAAGATGCCATAAAGGAGACTAGACATCTACCACCCCACTACTACTATCAGATTAGAGCCATAAGGGAGACTAGACATCTACCACCCCACTACTACTGTCAGATTAGAGCCATAAAGGAGACTAGACATCTACCACCTCACTACAACTATCAGATTAGAACCATAAAGGAGACTAGACATCTATCATCCCACTACCACTATCAGATTAGAGCCATAAAGGAGACTAGACATCTATCACCCCACTACTACTATCAGATTAGAGCCATAAAGGAGACTAGACATCTACAACCCCACTACCTATATCAGATTAGAGCCATAAAGGAGACTAGACATCTACCACCCCACTACCACTATCAGATTAGAGCCATAAAGGAGACTAGACATCTACCACTATCAGATTAGAGCCATAAAGGAGACTAGACATCTACCACCCCACTACCACTATCAGATTAGAGCCATAAAGGAGACTAGACATCTATCACCCCACTACCAATATCAGATTAGAGCCATAAAGGAGACTAGACATCTCCACCCCACTACCACTATCAGATTAGAGCCATAAAGGAGACTAGACATCTATCCACTATCAGATAAGATGCCATAAAGGAGACTAGACATCTACCACCCCACTACTACTATCAGATTAGAGCCATAAGGGAGACTAGACATCTACCACCCCACTACTACTGTCAGATTAGAGCCATAAAGGAGACTAGACATCTACCACCTCACTACCACTATCAGATTAGAACCATAAAGGAGACTAGACATCTATCATCCCACTACCACTATCAGATTAGAGCCATACAGGAGACTAGACATCTATCACCCCACTACCACTATCAGATTAGAGCCATAAAGGAGACTAGACATCTACCACCCCACTACCACTATCAGATTAGAGCCATAAAGGAGACTAGACATCTACCACCCACTACCACTATCAGAGTATAGCCATAAAGGAGACTAGACATCTACCACTATCAGATTAGAGCCATAAAGGAGACTAGACATCTACCACCCCACTACTACTATCAGATTAGAGCCATAAGGGAGACTAGACATCTACCACCCCACTACCACTATCAGATTAGAGCCATAAAGGAGACTAGACATCTACCACTATCAGATTAGAGCCATAAAGGAGACTAGACATCTACCACCCCACTACTACTATCAGATTAGAGCCATAAAGGAGACTAGACATCTACAACCCCACTACCTATATCAGATTAGAGCCATAAAGGAGACTAGACATCTACCACCCCACTACCACTATCAGATTAGAGCCATAAAGGAGACTAGACATCTATCACCCCACTACCACTATCAGATTAGAGCCATAAAGGAGACTAGACATCTATCCACTATCAGATAAGATGCCATAAAGGAGACTAGACATCTACCACCCCACTACTACTATCAGATTAGAGCCATAAGGGAGACTAGACATCTACCACCCCACTACTACTGTCAGATTAGAGCCATAAAGGAGACTAGACATCTACCACCTCACTACCACTATCAGATTAGAGCCATAAAGGAGACTAGACATCTACCACCCCACTACTACTATCAGATTAGAGCCATAAGGGAGACTAAACATCTACCACCCCACTACCACTATCAGATTAGAGCCATAAGGGAGACTAAACATCTACCACCCCACTACCACTATCAGATTAGAGCCATAAAGGAGACTAAACATCTACCACCCCACTACCACTATCAGATTAGAGCCATAAGGGAGACTAAACATCTACCACCCCACTACCACTATCAGATTAGAGCCATAAAGGAGACTAAACATCTACCACCCCACTACCACTATCAGATTAGAGCCATAAGGGAGACTAAACATCTACCACCCCACTACCACTATCAGATTAGAGCCATAAAGGAGACTAGACATCTACCACCCCACTGCCACTATCAGATTAGAGCCATAAAGGAGACTAGACATCTACCACTATCAGATTAGAGCCATAAAGGAGACTAGACATCTACCACCCCACTACTACTATCAGATTAGAGCCATAAAGGAGACTAGACATCTACCACCCCACTACTACTATCAGATTAGAGCCATAAAGGAGACTAGACATCTACAACCCCACTACCTATATCAGATTAGAGCCATAAAGGAGACTAGACATCTACCACCCCACTACCACTATCAGATTAGAGCCATAAAGGAGACTAGATATCTACCACTATCAGATTAGAGCCATAAAGGAGACTAGACATCTACCACCCCACTACTACTATCAGATTAGAGCCATAAAGGAGACTAGACATCTACAACCCCACTACCTATATCAGATTAGAGCCATAAAGGAGACTAGACATCTACCACCCCACTACCACTATCAGATTAGAGCCATAAAGGAGACTAGACATCTACCACTATCAGATTAGAGCCATAAAGGAGACTAGGCATCTACCACCCCACTACCACTATCAGATTAGAGCCATAAGGGAGACTAGACATCTACCACCTCACTACCACTATCAGATTAGAGCCATAAAGGAGACTAGAAATCTACCACCCCACTACCAATATCAGATTAGAGCCATAAAGGAGACTAGACATCTACCACCCCACTACCACTATCAGATTAGAGCCATAAAGGAGACTAGACATCTACCACCTCACTACCATTATCAGATTAGAGCCATAAGGAGACTAGACATCTACCACCCCACTACCACTATCAGATTAGAGCCATAAAGGAGACTAGACATCTACCACTATCAGATTAGAGCCATAAAGGAGACTAGACATCTACCACCCCACTACCACTATCAGATTAGAGCCATAAAGGAGACTAGACATCTATCACCCCACTACCAATATCAGATTAGAGCCATAAAGGAGACTAGACATCTTCACCCCACTACCACTATCAGATTAGAGCCATAAAGGAGACTAGACATCTATCCACTATCAGATAAGAAGCCATAAAGGAGACTAGACATCTACCACCCCACTACTACTATCAGATTAGAGCCATAAGGGAGACTAGACATCTACCACCCCACTACTACTGTCAGATTAGAGCCATAAAGGAGACTATACATCTACCACCTCACTACCACTATCAGATTAGAGCCATAAAGGAGACTAGACATCTACCACCCCACTACCACTATCAGATTAGAGCCATAAAGGAGACTAAACATCTACCACCCCACTACCACTATCAGATTAGAGCCATAAGGGAGACTAAACATCTACCACCCCACTACTACTATCAGATTAGAGCCATAAGGGAGACTAAACATCTACCACCCCACTACCACTATCAGATTAGAGCCATAAAGGAGACTAGACATCTACCACCCCACTACTACTATCAGATTAGAGCCATAAGGGAGACTAGACATCTACCACCCCACTGCCACTATCAGATTAGAGCCATAAAGGAGACTAGACATCTACCACTATCAGATTAGAGCCATAAAGGAGACTAGACATCTACAACCCCACTACCTATATCAGATTAGAGCCATAAAGGAGACTAGACATCTACCACCCCACTACCACTATCAGATTAGAGCCATAAAGGAGACTAGACATCTACCACTATCAGATTAGAGCCATAAAGGAGACTAGACATCTCCACCCCACTACCACTATCAGATTAGAGCCATAAGGGAGACTAGACATCTACCACCCCACTACTACTGTCAAATTAGAGCCATAAAGGAGACTAGACATCTACCACCCCACTACCACTATCAGATTATAGCCATAAAGGAGACTAGACATCTACCACTATCAGATTAGAGCCATAATGGAGACATCTATCAACCCACTACCACTATCAGATTAGAGCCATAAAGGAGACTAGACATCTACCACTATCAGATTAGAGCCATAACGGAGACTAGACATCTATCACCCCACTAACACTATCAGAATAGAGCCATAAAGGAGACTAGACATCTACCACCCCACTACCACTATCAGATTAGAGCCATAAAGGAGACTAGACATCTACCACCCCACTACCACTATCAGATTAGAGCCATAAAGGAGACTAGACATCTACCACCTCACTACCATTATCAGATTAGAGCCATAAGGAGACTAGACATCTACCACCCCACTACCACTATCAGATTAGAGCCATAAAGGAGACTAGACATCTACCACTATCAGATTAGAGCCATAAAGGAGACTAGACATCTACCACCCCACTACCACTATCAGATTAGAGCCATAAAGGAGACTAGACATCTATCACCCCACTACCAATATCAGATTAGAGCCATAAAGGAGACTAGACATCTTCACCCCACTACCACTATCAGATTAGAGCCATAAAGGAGACTAGACATCTATCCACTATCAGATAAGAAGCCATAAAGGAGACTAGACATCTACCACCCCACTACTACTATCAGATTAGAGCCATAAGGGAGACTAGACATCTACCACCCCACTACTACTGTCAGATTAGAGCCATAAAGGAGACTAGACATCTACCACCTCACTACCACTATCAGATTAGAGCCATAAAGGAGACTAAACATCTACCACCCCACTACCACTATCAGATTAGAGCCATAAAGGAGACTAAACATCTACCACCCCACTACCACGATCAGATTAGAGCCATAAAGGAGACTAGACATCTACCACCCCACTACTACTATCAGATTAGAGCCATAAGGGAGACTAGACATCTACCACCCCACTACCACTATCAGATTAGAGCCATAAAGGAGACTAGACATCTACCACCCCACTACTACTATCAGATTAGAGCCATAAGGGAGACTAGACATCTACCACCCCACTGCCACTATCAGATTAGAGCCATAAAGGAGACTAGACATCTACCACTATCAGATTAGAGCCATAAAGGAGACTAGACATCTACAACCCCACTACCTATATCAGATTAGAGCCATAAAGGAGACTAGACATCTACCACCCCACTACCACTATCAGATTAGAGCCATAAAGGAGACTAGACATCTACCACTATCAGATTAGAGCCATAAAGGAGACTAGACATCTACCACCCCACTACCACTATCAGATTAGAGCCATAAAGGAGACTAGACATCTATCACCCCACTACCAATATCAGATTAGAGCCATAAAGGAGACTAGACATCTCCACCCCACTACCACTATCAGATTAGAGCCATAAAGGAGACTAGACATCTATCCACTATCAGATAAGATGCCATAAAGGAGACTAGACATCTACCACCCCACTACTACTATCAGATTAGAGCCAAAAAGGAGACTAGACATCTATCACCCCACTACCACTATCAGATTAGAGCCATAAAGGAGACTAGACATCTACCACCCCACTACCACTGTCAAATTAGAGCCATAAAGGAGACTAGACATCTACCACCTCACTACCACTATCAGATTAGAACCATAAAGGAGACTAGACATCTATCATCCCACTACCACTATCAGATTAGAGCCAAAAAGGAGACTAGACATCTATCACCCCACTACCACTATCAGATTAGAGCCATAAAGGAGACTAGACATCTACCACCCCACTACCACTATCAGATTAGAGCCATAAAGGAGACTAGACATCTACCACCCACTACCACTATCAGAGTATAGCCATAAAGGAGACTAGACATCTACCACTATCAGATTAGAGCCATAAAGGAGACTAGACATCTACCACCCCACTACTACTATCAGATTAGAGCCATAAGGGAGACTAGACATCTACCACCCCACTACCACTATCAGATTAGAGCCATAAAGGAGACTAGACATCTACCACTATCAGAATAGAGCCATAAAGGAGACTAGACATCTACCACCCCACTACCACTATCAGATTAGAGCCATAAAGGAGACTAGACATCTATCACCCCACTACCAATATCAGATTAGAGCCATAAAGGAGACTAGACATCTACCACTATCAGATTAGAGCCATAAAGGAGACTAGACATCTACAACCCCACTACCTATATCAGATTAGAGCCATAAAGGAGACTAGACATCTACCACCCCACTACCACTATCAGATTAGAGCCATAAAGGAGACTAGACATCTACCACTATCAGATTAGAGCCATAAAGGAGACTAGACATCTACCACCCCACTACCACTATCAGATTAGAGCCATAAAGGAGACTAGACATCTATCACCCCACTACCAATATCAGATTAGAGCCATAAAGGAGACTAGACATCTCCACCCCACTACCACTATCAGATTAGAGCCATAAAGGAGACTAGACATCTACACCCTATCCACTATCAGATAAGATGCCATAAAGGAGACTAGACATCTACCACCCCACTACTACTATCAGATTAGAGCCATAAGGGAGACTAGACATCTACCACCCCACTACTACTGTCAGATTAGAGCCATAAAGGAGACTAGACATCTACCACCTCACTACCACTATCAGATTAGAACCATAAAGGAGACTAGACATCTACCACCCCACTACCACTATCAGATTAGAGCCATAAAGGAGACTAGACATCTACCACCCACTAGCACTATCAGAGTATAGCCATAAAGGAGACTAGACATCTACCACTATCAGATTAGAGCCATAAAGGAGACTAGACATCTACCACCCCACTACTACTATCAGATTAGAGCCATAAGGGAGACTAGACATCTACCACCCCACTACCACTATCAGATTAGAGCCATAAAGGAGACTAGACATCTACCACTATCAGAATAGAGCCATAAAGGAGACTAGACATCTACCACCCCACTACCACTATCAGATTAGAGCCATAAAGGAGACTAGACATCTATCACCCCACTACCAATATCAGATTAGAGCCATAAAGGAGACTAGACATCTACCACCCCACTACTACTATCAGATTAGAGCCATAAGGGAGACTAAACATCTACCACCCCACTACCACTATCAGATTAGAGCCATAAGGGAGACTAAACATCTACCACCCCACTACCACTATCAGATTAGAGCCATAAAGGAGACTAAACATCTACCACCCCACTACCACTATCAGATTAGAGCCATAAGGGAGACTAAACATCTACCACCCCACTACTACTATCAGATTAGAGCCATAAGGGAGACTAAACATCTACCACCCCACTACCACTATCAGATTAGAGCCATAAAGGAGACTAGACATCTACCACCCCACTACTACTATCAGATTAGAGCCATAAGGGAGACTAGACATCTACCACCCCACTGCCACTATCAGATTAGAGCCATAAAGGAGACTAGACATCTACCACCCCACTACTACTATCAGATTAGAGCCATAAGGGAGACTAAACATCTACCACCCCACTACCACTATCAGATTAGAGCCATAAAGGAGACTAGACATCTACCACTATCAGAATAGAGCCATAAAGGAACCTAGACATCTACCAGCCCACTACCACTATCAGATTAGAGCCATAAAGGAGACTAGACATCTACAACCCCACTACCTATATCAGATTAGAGCCATAAAGGAGACTAGACATCTACCACCCCACTACCACTATCAGATTAGAGCCATAAAGGAGACTAGATATCTACCACTATCAGATTAGAGCCATAAAGGAGACTAGACATCTACCACCCCACTACTACTATCAGATTAGAGCCATAAAGGAGACTAGACATCTACAACCCCACTACCTATATCAGATTAGAGCCATAAAGGAGACTAGACATCTACCACCCCACTACCACTATCAGATTAGAGCCATAAAGGAGACTAGACATCTACCACTATCAGATTAGAGCCATAAAGGAGACTAGACATCTACCACCCCACTACCACTATCAGATTAGAGCCATAAAGGAGACTAGACATCTATCACCCCACTACCACTATCAGATTAGAGCCATAAAGGAGACTAGAAATCTACCACCCCACTACCACTATCAGATTAGAGCCATAAAGGAGACTAGACATCTATCCACTATCAGATAAGATGCCATAAAGGAGACTAGACATCTACCACCCCACTACTACTATCAGATTAGAGCCATAAAGGAGACTAAACATCTACCACCCCACTACCACTATCAGATTAGAGCCATAAGGGAGACTAAACATCTACCACCCCACTACTACTATCAGATTAGAGCCATAAGGGAGACTAGACATCTACCACCCCACTACCACTATCAGATTAGAGCCATAAAGGAGACTAGACATCTACCACCCCACTACTACTATCAGATTAGAGCCATAAGGGAGACTAGACATCTACCACCCCACTGCCACTATCAGATTAGAGCCATAAAGGAGACTAGACATCTACCACCCCACTACTACTATCAGATTAGAGCCATAAAGGAGACTAGACATCTACAACCCCACTACCTATATCAGATTAGAGCCATAAAGGAGACTAGACATCTACCACCCCACTACCACTATCAGATTAGAGCCATAAAGGAGACTAGACATCTACCACTATCAGATTAGAGCCATAAAGGAGACTAGACATCTACCACCCCACTACCACTATCAGATTAGAGCCATAAAGGAGACTAGACATCTATCACCCCACTACCACTATCAGATTAGAGCCATAAAGGAGACTAGAAATCTACCACCCCACTACCACTATCAGATTAGAGCCATAAAGGAGACTAGACATCTACCACTATCAGATTAGAGCCATAAAGGAGACTAGACATCTACCACCCCACTACCACTATCAGATTAGAGCCATAAAGGAGACTAGACATCTATCACCCCACTATCAGATTAGAGCCATAAAGGAGACTAGAAATCTACCACCCCACTACCACTATCAGATTAGAGCCATAAAGGAGACTAGACATCTACCACTATCAGATTAGAGCCATAAAGGAGACTAGACATCTACCACCCCACTACCACTATCAGATTAGAGCCATAAAGGAGACTAAACATCTACCACCCCACTACCACTATCAGATTAGAGCCATAAGGGAGACTAAACATCTACCACCCCACTACTACTATCAGATTAGAGCCATAAGGGAGACTAAACATCTACCACCCCACTACCACTATCAGATTAGAGCCATAAAGGAGACTAGACATCTACCACCCCACTACTACTATCAGATTAGAGCCATAAGGGAGACTAGACATCTACCACCCCACTGCCACTATCAGATTAGAGCCATAAAGGAGACTAGACATCTACCACCCCACTACTACTATCAGATTAGAGCCATAAGGGAGACTAAACATCTACCACCCCACTACCACTATCAGATTAGAGCCATAAAGGAGACTAGACATCTACCACTATCAGAATAGAGCCATAAAGGAACCTAGACATCTACCACCCCACTACCACTATCAGATTAGAGCCATAAAGGAGACTAGACATCTACAACCCCACTACCTATATCAGATTAGAGCCATAAAGGAGACTAGACATCTACCACCCCACTACCACTATCAGATTAGAGCCATAAAGGAGACTAGATATCTACCACTATCAGATTAGAGCCATAAAGGAGACTAGACATCTACCACCCCACTACTACTATCAGATTAGAGCCATAAAGGAGACTAGACATCTACAACCCCACTACCTATATCAGATTAGAGCCATAAAGGAGACTAGACATCTACCACCCCACTACCACTATCAGATTAGAGCCATAAAGGAGACTAGACATCTACCACTATCAGATTAGAGCCATAAAGGAGACTAGACATCTACCACCCCACTACCACTATCAGATTAGAGCCATAAAGGAGACTAGACATCTATCACCCCACTACCAATATCAGATTAGAGCCATAAAGGAGACTAGAAATCTACCACCCCACTACCACTATCAGATTAGAGCCATAAAGGAGACTAGACATCTATCCACTATCAGATAAGATGCCATAAAGGAGACTAGACATCTACCACCCCACTACTACTATCAGATTAGAGCCATAAGGGAGACTAGACATCTACCACCCCACTACTACTGTCAGATTAGAGCCATAAAGGAGACTAGACATCTACCACCTCACTACAACTATCAGATTAGAACCATAAAGGAGACTAGACATCTATCATCCCACTACCACTATCAGATTAGAGCCATAAAGGAGACTAGACATCTATCACCCCACTACTACTATCAGATTAGAGCCATAAAGGAGACTAGACATCTACAACCCCACTACCTATATCAGATTAGAGCCATAAAGGAGACTAGACATCTACCACCCCACTACCACTATCAGATTAGAGCCATAAAGGAGACTAGACATCTACCACTATCAGATTAGAGCCATAAAGGAGACTAGACATCTACCACCCCACTACCACTATCAGATTAGAGCCATAAAGGAGACTAGACATCTATCACCCCACTACCAATATCAGATTAGAGCCATAAAGGAGACTAGACATCTCCACCCCACTACCACTATCAGATTAGAGCCATAAAGGAGACTAGACATCTATCCACTATCAGATAAGATGCCATAAAGGAGACTAGACATCTACCACCCCACTACTACTATCAGATTAGAGCCATAAAGGAGACTAGACATCTACCACCCCACTACTACTATCAGATTAGAGCCATAAAGGAGACTAGACATCTACAACCCCACTACCTATATCAGATTAGAGCCATAAAGGAGACTAGACATCTACCACCCCACTACCACTATCAGATTAGAGCCATAAAGGAGACTAGATATCTACCACTATCAGATTAGAGCCATAAAGGAGACTAGACATCTACCACCCCACTACTACTATCAGATTAGAGCCATAAAGAAGACTAGACATCTACAACCCCACTACCTATATCAGATTAGAGCCATAAAGGAGACTAGACATCTACCACCCCACTACCACTATCAGATTAGAGCCATAAAGGAGACTAGACATCTACCACTATCAGATTAGAGCCATAAAGGAGACTAGGCATCTACCACCCCACTACCACTATCAGATTAGAGCCATAAAGGAGACTAGACATCTATCACCTCACTACCAATATCAGATTAGAGCCATAAAGGAGACTAGAAATCTACCACCCCACTACCAATATCAGATTAGAGCCATAAAGGAGACTAGACATCTACCACCCCACTACCACTATCAGATTAGAGCCATAAAGGAGACTAGACATCTACCACCTCACTACCATTATCAGAATAGAGCCATAAGGAGACTAGACATCTACCACCCCACTACCACTATCAGATTAGAGCCATAAAGGAGACTAGACATCTACCACTATCAGATTAGAGCCATAAAGGAGACTAGACATCTACCACCCCACTACCACTATCAGATTAGAGCCATAAAGGAGACTAGACATCTATCACCCCACTACCAATATCAGATTAGAGCCATAAAGGAGACTAGACATCTTCACCCCACTACCACTATCAGATTAGAGCCATAAAGGAGACTAGACATCTATCCACTATCAGATAAGAAGCCATAAAGGAGACTAGACATCTATCCACTATCAGATAAGATGCCATAAAGGAGACTAGACATCTACCACCCCACTACTACTATCAGATTAGAGCCATAAGGGAGACTAGACATCTACCACCCCACTACTACTGTCAGATTAGAGCCATAAAGGAGACTAGACATCTACCACCTCACTACAACTATCAGATTAGAACCATAAAGGAGACTAGACATCTATCATCCCACTACCACTATCAGATTAGAGCCATAAAGGAGACTAGACATCTATCACCCCACTACTACTATCAGATTAGAGCCATAAAGGAGACTAGACATCTACAACCCCACTACCTATATCAGATTAGAGCCATAAAGGAGACTAGACATCTACCACCCCACTACCACTATCAGATTAGAGCCATAAAGGAGACTAGACATCTACCACTATCAGATTAGAGCCATAAAGGAGACTAGACATCTACCACCCCACTACCACTATCAGATTAGAGCCATAAAGGAGACTAGACATCTATCACCCCACTACCAATATCAGATTAGAGCCATAAAGGAGACTAGACATCTCCACCCCACTACCACTATCAGATTAGAGCCATAAAGGAGACTAGACATCTATCCACTATCAGATAAGATGCCATAAAGGAGACTAGACATCTACCACCCCACTACTACTATCAGATTAGAGCCATAAAGGAGACTAGACATCTACCACCCCACTACTACTATCAGATTAGAGCCATAAAGGAGACTAGACATCTACAACCCCACTACCTATATCAGATTAGAGCCATAAAGGAGACTAGACATCTACCACCCCACTACCACTATCAGATTAGAGCCATAAAGGAGACTAGATATCTACCACTATCAGATTAGAGCCATAAAGGAGACTAGACATCTACCACCCCACTACTACTATCAGATTAGAGCCATAAAGAAGACTAGACATCTACAACCCCACTACCTATATCAGATTAGAGCCATAAAGGAGACTAGACATCTACCACCCCACTACCACTATCAGATTAGAGCCATAAAGGAGACTAGACATCTACCACTATCAGATTAGAGCCATAAAGGAGACTAGGCATCTACCACCCCACTACCACTATCAGATTAGAGCCATAAAGGAGACTAGACATCTATCACCTCACTACCAATATCAGATTAGAGCCATAAAGGAGACTAGAAATCTACCACCCCACTACCAATATCAGATTAGAGCCATAAAGGAGACTAGACATCTACCACCCCACTACCACTATCAGATTAGAGCCATAAAGGAGACTAGACATCTACCACCTCACTACCATTATCAGATTAGAGCCATAAGGAGACTAGACATCTACCACCCCACTACCACTATCAGATTAGAGCCATAAAGGAGACTAGACATCTACCACTATCAGATTAGAGCCATAAAGGAGACTAGACATCTACCACCCCACTACCACTATCAGATTAGAGCCATAAAGGAGACTAGACATCTATCACCCCACTACCAATATCAGATTAGAGCCATAAAGGAGACTAGACATCTTCACCCCACTACCACTATCAGATTAGAGCCATAAAGGAGACTAGACATCTATCCACTATCAGATAAGAAGCCATAAAGGAGACTAGACATCTACCACCCCACTACTACTATCAGATTAGAGCCATAAGGGAGACTAGACATCTACCACCCCACTACTACTGTCAGATTAGAGCCATAAAGGAGACTATACATCTACCACCTCACTACCACTATCAGATTAGAGCCATAAAGGAGACTAAACATCTACCACCCCACTACCACTATCAGATTAGAGCCATAAAGGAGACTAAACATCTACCACCCCACTACCACTATCAGATTAGAGCCATAAGGGAGACTAAACATCTACCACCCCACTACTACTATCAGATTAGAGCCATAAGGGAGACTAAACATCTACCACCCCACTACCACTATCAGATTAGAGCCATAAAGGAGACTAGACATCTACCACCCCACTACTACTATCAGATTAGAGCCATAAGGGAGACTAGACATCTACCACCCCACTGCCACTATCAGATTAGAGCCATAAAGGAGACTAGACATCTACCACTATCAGATTAGAGCCATAAAGGAGACTAGACATCTACAACCCCACTACCTATATCAGATTAGAGCCATAAAGGAGACTAGACATCTACCACCCCACTACCACTATCAGATTAGAGCCATAAAGGAGACTAGACATCTACCACTATCAGATTAGAGCCATAAAGGAGACTAGACATCTACCACCCCACTACCACTATCAGATTAGAGCCATAAAGGAGACTAGACATCTATCACCCCACTACCAATATCAGATTAGAGCCATAAAGGAGACTAGACATCTCCACCCCACTACCACTATCAGATTAGAGCCATAAAGGAGACTAGACATCTATCCACTATCAGATAAGATGCCATAAAGGAGACATCTACCACCCCACTACTACTATCAGATTAGAGCCATAAGGGAGACTAGACATCTACCACCCCACTACTACTGTCAAATTAGAGCCATAAAGGAGACTAGACATCTACCACCCCACTACCACTATCAGATTATAGCCATAAAGGAGACTAGACATCTACCACTATCAGATTAGAGCCATAATGGAGACATCTATCAACCCACTACCACTATCAGATTAGAGCCATAAAGGAGACTAGACATCTATCCACTATCAGATAAGATGCCATAAAGGAGACTAGACATCTACCACCCCACTACTACTATCAGATTAGAGCCATAAAGGAGACTAAACATCTACCACCCCACTACCACTATCAGATTAGAGCCATAAGGGAGACTAAACATCTACCACCCCACTACTACTATCAGATTAGAGCCATAAGGGAGACTAAACATCTACCACCCCACTACCACTATCAGATTAGAGCCATAAAGGAGACTAGACATCTACCACCCCACTACTACTATCAGATTAGAGCCATAAGGGAGACTAGACATCTACCACCCCACTGCCACTATCAGATTAGAGCCATAAAGGAGACTAGACATCTACCACCCCACTACTACTATCAGATTAGAGCCATAAGGGAGACTAAACATCTACCACCCCACTACCACTATCAGATTAGAGCCATAAAGGAGACTAGACATCTACCACTATCAGAATAGAGCCATAAAGGAACCTAGACATCTACCACCCCACTACCACTATCAGATTAGAGCCATAAAGGAGACTAGACATCTACAACCCCACTACCTATATCAGATTAGAGCCATAAAGGAGACTAGACATCTACCACCCCACTACCACTATCAGATTAGAGCCATAAAGGAGACTAGATATCTACCACTATCAGATTAGAGCCATAAAGGAGACTAGACATCTACCACCCCACTACTACTATCAGATTAGAGCCATAAAGGAGACTAGACATCTACAACCCCACTACCTATATCAGATTAGAGCCATAAAGGAGACTAGACATCTACCACCCCACTACCACTATCAGATTAGAGCCATAAAGGAGACTAGACATCTACCACTATCAGATTAGAGCCATAAAGGAGACTAGACATCTACCACCCCACTACCACTATCAGATTAGAGCCATAAAGGAGACTAGACATCTATCACCCCACTACCAATATCAGATTAGAGCCATAAAGGAGACTAGAAATCTACCACCCCACTACCACTATCAGATTAGAGCCATAAAGGAGACTAGACATCTATCCACTATCAGATAAGATGCCATAAAGGAGACTAGACATCTACCACCCCACTACTACTATCAGATTAGAGCCATAAGGGAGACTAGACATCTACCACCCCACTACTACTGTCAGATTAGAGCCATAAAGGAGACTAGACATCTACCACCTCACTACAACTATCAGATTAGAACCATAAAGGAGACTAGACATCTATCATCCCACTACCACTATCAGATTAGAGCCATAAAGGAGACTAGACATCTATCACCCCACTACTACTATCAGATTAGAGCCATAAAGGAGACTAGACATCTACAACCCCACTACCTATATCAGATTAGAGCCATAAAGGAGACTAGACATCTACCACCCCACTACCACTATCAGATTAGAGCCATAAAGGAGACTAGACATCTACCACTATCAGATTAGAGCCATAAAGGAGACTAGACATCTACCACCCCACTACCACTATCAGATTAGAGCCATAAAGGAGACTAGACATCTACCACCCCACTACCACTATCAGATTAGAGCCATAAAGGAGACTAGACATCTCCCACCCCACTACCACTATCAGATTAGAGCCATAAAGGAGACTAGACATCTATCCACTATCAGATAAGATGCCATAAAGGAGACTAGACATCTACCACCCCACTACTACTATCAGATTAGAGCCATAAGGGAGACTAGACATCTACCACCCCACTACTACTGTCAGATTAGAGCCATAAAGGAGACTAGACATCTACCACCTCACTACCACTATCAGATTAGAACCATAAAGGAGACTAGACATCTATCATCCCACTACCACTATCAGATTAGAGCCATACAGGAGACTAGACATCTATCACCCCACTACCACTATCAGATTAGAGCCATAAAGGAGACTAGACATCTACCACCCCACTACCACTATCAGATTAGAGCCATAAAGGAGACTAGACATTTACCACCCACTACCACTATCAGAGTATAGCCATAAAGGAGACTAGACATCTACCACTATCAGATTAGAGCCATAAAGGAGACTAGACATCTACCACCCCACTACTACTATCAGATTAGAGCCATAAGGGAGACTAGACATCTACCACCCCACTACCACTATCAGATTAGAGCCATAAAGGAGACTAGACATCTACCACTATCAGAATAGAGCCATAAAGGAGACTAGACATCTACCACCCCACTACCACTATCAGATTAGAGCCATAAAGGAGACTAGACATCTACCACTATCAGATTAGAGCCATAAAGGAGACTAGACATCTATCATCCCACTACCACTATCAGATTAGAGCCATAAAGGAGACTAGACATCTATCACCCCACTACTACTATCAGATTAGAGCCATAAAGGAGACTAGACATCTACAACCCCACTACCTATATCAGATTAGAGCCATAAAGGAGACTAGACATCTACCACCCCACTACCACTATCAGATTAGAGCCATAAAGGAGACTAGACATCTACCACTATCAGATTAGAGCCATAAAGGAGACTAGACATCTACCACCCCACTACCACTATCAGATTAGAGCCATAAAGGAGACTAGACATCTATCACCCCACTACCACTATCAGATTAGAGCCATAAAGGAGACTAGACATCTATCCACTATCAGATAAGATGCCATAAAGGAGACTAGACATCTACCACCCCACTACTACTATCAGATTAGAGCCATAAGGGAGACTAGACATCTACCACCCCACTACTACTGTCAGATTAGAGCCATAAAGGAGACTAGACATCTACCACCTCACTACCACTATCAGATTAGAGCCATAAAGGAGACTAGACATCTACAACCCCACTACCTATATCAGATTAGAGCCATAAAGGAGACTAGACATCTACCACCCCACTACCACTATCAGATTAGAGCCATAAAGGAGACTAGACATCTACCACTATCAGATTAGAGCCATAAAGGAGACTAGACATCTACCACCCCACTACCACTATCAGATTAGAGCCATAAAGGAGACTAGACATCTATCACCCCACTACCACTATCAGATTAGAGCCATAAAGGAGACTAGACATCTATCCACTATCAGATAAGATGCCATAAAGGAGACTAGACATCTACCACCCCACTACTACTATCAGATTAGAGCCATAAGGGAGACTAGACATCTACCACCCCACTACTACTGTCAGATTAGAGCCATAAAGGAGACTAGACATCTACCACCTCACTACCACTATCAGATTAGAGCCATAAAGGAGACTAGACATCTACCACCCCACTACTACTATCAGATTAGAGCCATAATGGAGACTAAACATCTACCACCCCACTACCACTATCAGATTAGAGCCATAAGGGAGACTAAACATCTACCACCCCACTACCACTATCAGATTAGAGCCATAAAGGAGACTAAACATCTACCACCCCACTACCACTATCAGATTAGAGCCATAAGGGAGACTAAACATCTACCACCCCACTACCACTATCAGATTAGAGCCATAAAGGAGACTAAACATCTACCACCCCACTACCACTATCAGATTAGAGCCATAAGGGAGACTAAACATCTACCACCCCACTACCACTATCAGATTAGAGCCATAAAGGAGACTAGACATCTACCACCCCACTGCCACTATCAGATTAGAGCCATAAAGGAGACTAGACATCTACCACTATCAGATTAGAGCCATAAAGGAGACTAGACATCTACCACCCCACTACTACTATCAGATTAGAGCCATAAGGGAGACTAAACATCTACCACCCCACTACCACTATCAGATTAGAGCCATAAAGGAGACTAGACATCTACCACTATCAGAATAGAGCCATAAAGGAGACTAGACATCTACCACCCCACTACCACTATCAGATTAGAGCCATAAAGGAGACTAGACATCTACAACCCCACTACCTATATCAGATTAGAGCCATAAAGGAGACTAGACATCTACCACCCCACTACCACTATCAGATTAGAGCCATAAAGGAGACTAGATATCTACCACTATCAGATTAGAGCCATAAAGGAGACTAGACATCTACCACCCCACTACTACTATCAGATTAGAGCCATAAAGGAGACTAGACATCTACCACTATCAGATTAGAGCCATAAAGGAGACTAGGCATCTATCACCTCACTACCAATATCAGATTAGAGCCATAAAGGAGACTAGAAATCTACCACCCCACTACCACTATCAGATTAGAGCCATAAAGGAGACTAGACATCTATCCACTATCAGATCAGAAGCCATAAAGGAGACTAGACATCTACCACCCCACTACTACTATCAGATTAGAGCCATAAGGGAGACTAGACATCTACCACCCCACTACTACTGTCAGATTAGAGCCTTAAAGGAGACTAGACATCTACCACCTCACTACCACTATCAGATTAGAACCATAACGTAGACTAGACATCTATCATCCCACTACCACTATCAGATTAGAGCCATAAAGGAGACTAGACATCTATCACCCCACTACCACTATCAGATTAGAGCCATAAAGGAGACTAGACATCTTCCACCCCACTACCACTATCAGATTAGAGCCATAAAGGAGACTAGACATCTACCACCCCACTACCACTATCAGATTAGAGCCATAAAGGGGACTAGACATCTACCACCCCACTACCACTATCAGATTAGAGCCATAAAGGAGACTAGACATCTACCAGCCCACTACCACTATCAGATTAGAGCCATAAAGGAGACTAGACATCTACCACTATCAGATTAGAGCCATAAAGGAGACTAGACATCTACCACCCCACTACTACTATCAGATTAGAGCCATAAGGGAGACTAGACATCTACCACCCCACTACCACTATCAGATTAGAGCCATAAAGGAGACTAGACATCTACCACCCCACTACCACTATCAGATTATAGCCATAAAGGAGACTAGACATCTACCACTATCAGATTAGAGCCATAACGGAGACATCTATCAACCCACTACCACTATCAGATTAGAGCCATAAAGGAGACTAGACATCTACCACTATCAGATTAGAGCCATAACGGAGACTAGACATCTATCACCCCACTACCACTATCAGAATAGAGCCATAAAGGAGACTAGACATCTACCACCCCACTACCACTATCAGATTAGAGCCATAAAGGAGACTAGACATCTACCACCCCACTACCACTATCAGATTAGAGCCATAAAGGAGACTAGACATCTACCACCTCACTACCATTATCAGATTAGAGCCATAAGGAGACTAGACATCTACCACCCCACTACCACTATCAGATTAGAGCCATAAAGGAGACTAGACATCTACCACTATCAGATTAGAGCCATAAAGGAGACTAGACATCTACCACCCCACTACCACTATCAGATTAGAGCCATAAAGGAGACTAGACATATATATCCCCACTACCAATATCAGATTAGAGCCATAAAGGAGACTAGACATTTTCACCCCACTACCACTATCAGATTAGAGCCATAAAGGAGACTAGACATCTATCCACTATCAGATAAGAAGCCATAAAGGAGACTAGACATCTACCACCCCACTACTACTATCAGATTAGAGCCATAAGGGAGACTAGACATCTACCACCCCACTACTACTGTCAGATTAGAGCCATAAAGGAGACTATACATCTACCACCTCACTACCACTATCAGATTAGAGCCATAAAGGAGACTAGACATCTATCACCCCACTACCACTATCAGATTAGAGCCATAAAGGAGACTAGACATCTACCACCCCACTACCACTATCAGATTAGAGCCATAAAGGAGACTAGACATCTACCACCCACTACCACTATCAGAGTATAGCCATAAAGGAGACTAGACATCTACCACTATCAGATTAGAGCCATAAAGGAGACTAGACATCTACCACCCCACTACTACTATCAGATTAGAGCCATAAGGGAGACTAGACATCTACCACCCCACTACCACTATCAGATTAGAGCCATAAAGGAGACTAGACATCTACCACCCCACTACCACTATCAGATTAGAGCCATAAAGGAGACTAGACATCTACCACCTCACTACCATTATCAGATTAGAGCCATAAGGAGACTAGACATCTACCACCCCACTACCACTATCAGATTAGAGCCATAAAGGAGACTAGACATCTACCACCCCACTACCACTATCAGATTAGAGCCATAAAGGAGACTAGACATCTACCACCCCACTACCACTATCAGATTAGAGCCATAAAGGAGACTAGACATCTATCACCCCACTACCAATATCAGATTAGAGCCATAAAGGAGACTAGACATCTTCACCCCACTACCACTATCAGATTAGAGCCATAAAGGAGACTAGACATCTATCCACTATCAGATAAGAAGCCATAAAGGAGACTAGACATCTACCACCCCACTACTACTATCAGATTAGAGCCATAAGGGAGACTAGACATCTACCACCCCACTACTACTGTCAGATTAGAGCCATAAAGGAGACTATACATCTACCACCTCACTACCACTATCAGATTAGAGCCATAAAGGAGACTAGACATCTATCACCCCACTACCACTATCAGATTAGAGCCATAAAGGAGACTAGACATCTACCACCCCACTACCACTATCAGATTAGAGCCATTAAGGAGACTAGACATCTACCACCCACTACCACTATCAGAGTATAGCCATAAAGGAGACTAGACATCTACCACTATCAGATTAGAGCCATAAAGGAGACTAGACATCTACCACCCCACTACTACTATCAGATTAGAGCCATAAAGGAGACTAGACATCTACCACCTCACTACCACTATCAGATTAGAACCATAAAGGAGACTAGACATCTACCACCCCACTACTACTATCAGATTAGAGCCATAAAGGAGACTAGACATCTACCACCTCACTACCACTATCAGATTAGAACCATAAAGGAGACTAGACATATATCATCCCACTACCACTATCAGATTATAGCCATAAAGGAGACTAGACATCTACCACTATCAGATTAGAGCCATAACGGAGACTAGACATCTATCACCCCACTACCACTATCAGATTAGAGCCATAAAGGAGACTAGACATCTACCACTATCAGATTAGAGCCATAACGGAGAGTAGACATCTATCACCCCACTACCACTATCAGATTAGAGCCATAAAGGAGACTAGACAAAGGAGACTAGACACACCCCACTACCACTATCAGATTAGAGCCTTAAAGGAGACTAGACATCTATCACCCCACTACCAATATCAGATTAGAGCCATAAAGGAGACTAGACATCTACCACCCCACTACCACTATCAGATTAGAGCCATAAAGGAGACTAGACATCTACCACTATCAGATTAGAGCCATAAAGGAGACTAGACATCTACCACCCCACTACTACTATCAGATTAGAGCCATAAAGGAGACTAGACATCTACCACCCCACTACCACTATCAGATTAGAGCCGTAAAGGAGACTAGACATCTACCACCCCACTACCACTATCAGATTAGAGCCATAAAGGAGACTAGACATCTACCACTATCAGATTAGAGCCATAAAGGAGACTAGACATCTACCACCCCACTACCACTATCAGATTAGAGCCATAAAGGAGACTAGACATCTATCACCCCACTACCAATATCAGATTAGAGCCATAAAGGAGACTAGACATCTCCACCCCACTACCACTATCAGATTAGAGCCATAAAGGAGACTAGACATCTATCCACTATCAGATAAGAAGCCATAAAGGAGACTAGACATCTACCACCCCACTACTACTATCAGATTAGAGCCATAAGGGAGACTAGACATCTACCACCTCACTACTACTGTCAGATTAGAGCCATAAAGGAGACTATACATCTACCACCTCACTACCACTATCAGATTAGAACCATAAAGGAGACTAGACATCTATCATCCCACTACCACTATCAGATTAGAGCCATAAAGGAGACTAGACATCTATCACCCCACTACCACTATCAGATTAGAGCCATAAAGGAGACTAGACATCTACCACCCCACTACCACTATCAGATTAGAGCCATAAAGGAGACTAGACATCTACCACCCACTACCACTATCAGAGTATAGCCATAAAGGAGACTAGACATCTACCACCTCACTACCACTATCAGATTAGAACCATAAAAGAGACTAGACATCTATCATCCCACTACCACTATCAGATTATAGCCATAAAGGAGACTAGACATCTACCACTATCAGATTAGAGCCATAACGGAGACTAGACATCTATCACCCCACTACCACTATCAGATTAGAGCCATAAAGGAGACTAGACATCTACCACTATCAGATTAGAGCCATAAAGGAGACTAGACATCTACCACCCCACTACTACTATCAGATTAGAGCCATAAAGGAGACTAGACATCTACCACCCCACTACCACTATCAGATTAGAGCCATAAAGGAGACTAGACATCTATCACCCCACTACCACTATCAGATTAGAGCCATAAAGGAGACTAGACATCTACCACCCCACTACCACTATCAGATTAGAGCCATAAAGGAGACTAGACATCTACCACCCACTACCACTATCAGAGTATAGCCATAAAGGAGACTAGACATCTACCACTATCAGATTAGAGCCATAAAGGAGACTAGACATCTACCACCCCACTACTACTATCAGATTAGAGCCATAAGGGAGACTAGACATCTACCACCCCACTACCACTATCAGATTAGAGCCATAAAGGAGACTAGACATCTACCACCCCACTACCACTATCAGATTAGAGCCATAAAGGAGACTAGACATCTACCACCTCACTACCATTATCAGATTAGAGCCATAAGGAGACTAGACATCTACCACCCCACTACCACTATCAAATTAGAGCCATAAAGGAGACTAGACATCTACCACTATCAGATTAGAGCCATAAAGGAGACTAGACATCTACCACCCCACTACCACTATCAGATTAGAGCCATAAAGGAGACTAGACATCTATCACCCCACTACCAATATCAGATTAGAGCCATAAAGGAGACTAGACATCTTCACCCCACTACCACTATCAGATTAGAGCCATAAAGGAGACTAGACATCTATCCACTATCAGATAAGAAGCCATAAAGGAGACTAGACATCTACCACCCCACTACTACTATCAGATTAGAGCCATAAGGGAGACTAGACATCTACCACCCCACTACTACTGTCAGATTAGAGCCATAAAGGAGACTATACATCTACCACCTCACTACCACTATCAGATTAGAGCCATAAAGGAGACTAGACATCTATCACCCCACTACCACTATCAGATTAGAGCCATAAAGGAGACTAGACATCTACCACCCCACTACCACTATCAGATTAGAGCCATAAAGGAGACTAGACATCTACCACCCACTACCACTATCAGAGTATAGCCATAAAGGAGACTAGACATCTACCACTATCAGATTAGAGCCATAAAGGAGACTAGACATCTACCACCCCACTACTACTATCAGATTAGAGCCATAAGGGAGACTAGACATCTACCACCCCACTACCACTATCAGATTAGAGCCATAAAGGAGACTAGACATCTACCACCCCACTACTACTATCAGATTAGAGCCATAAAGGAGACTAGACATCTACCACCTCACTACCACTATCAGATTAGAACCATAAAGGAGACTAGACATATATCATCCCACTACCACTATCAGATTATAGCCATAAAGGAGACTAGACATCTACCACTATCAGATTAGAGCCATAACGGAGACTAGACATCTATCACCCCACTACCACTATCAGATTAGAGCCATAAAGGAGACTAGACATCTACCACTATCAGATTAGAGCCATAACGGAGAGTAGACATCTATCACCCCACTACCACTATCAGATTAGAGCCATAAAGGAGACTAGACATCTACCACCCCACTACCACTATCAGATTAGAGCCTTAAAGGAGACTAGACATCTATCACCCCACTACCAATATCAGATTAGAGCCATAAAGGAGACTAGACATCTACCACCCCACTACCACTATCAGATTAGAGCCATAAAGGAGACTAGACATCTACCACTATCAGATTAGAGCCATAAAGGAGACTAGACATCTACCACCCCACTACTACTATCAGATTAGAGCCATAAAGGAGACTAGACATCTACAACCCCACTACCTATATCAGATTAGAGCCATAAAGGAGACTAGACATCTACCACCCCACTACCACTATCAGATTAGAGCCATAAAGGAGACTAGACATCTACCACTATCAGATTAGAGCCATAAAGGAGACTAGACATCTACCACCCCACTACCACTATCAGATTAGAGCCATAAAGGAGACTAGACATCTATCACCCCACTACCAATATCAGATTAGAGCCATAAAGGAGACTAGACATCTCCACCCCACTACCACTATCAGATTAGAGCCATAAAGGAGACTAGACATCTATCCACTATCAGATAAGAAGCCATAAAGGAGACTAGACATCTACCACCCCACTACCACTATCAGATTAGAGCCATAAAGGAGACTAGACATCTACCACTATCAGATTAGAGCCATAAAGGAGACTAGACATCTACCACCCCACTACTACTATCAGATTAGAGCCATAAAGGAGACTAGACATCTACAACCCCACTACCACTATCAGATTAGAGCCATAAAGGAGACTAGACATCTATCACCCCACTACCAATATCAGATTAGAGCCATAAAGGAGACTAGACATCTCCACCCCACTACCACTATCAGATTAGAGCCATAAAGGAGACTAGACATCTATCCACTATCAGATAAGAAGCCATAAAGGAGACTAGACATCTACCACCCCACTACTACTATCAGATTAGAGCCATAAGGGAGACTAGACATCTACCACCTCACTACTACTGTCAGATTAGAGCCATAAAGGAGACTATACATCTACCACCTCACTACCACTATCAGATTAGAACCATAAAGGAGACTAGACATCTATCATCCCACTACCACTATCAGATTAGAGCCATAAAGGAGACTAGACATCTATCACCCCACTACCACTATCAGATTAGAGCCATAAAGGAGACTAGACATCTATCACCCCACTACCACTATCAGATTAGAGCCATAAAGGAGACTAGACATCTACCACCCCACTACTACTATCAGATTAGAGCCATAAGGGAGACTAGACATCTACCACCTCACTACTACTGTCAGATTAGAGCCATAAAGGAGACTATACATCTACCACCTCACTACCACTATCAGATTAGAACCATAAAGGAGACTAGACATCTATCATCCCACTACCACTATCAGATTAGAGCCATAAAGGAGACTAGACATCTATCACCCCACTACCACTATCAGATTAGAGCCATAAAGGAGACTAGACATCTACCACCCCACTACCACTATCAGATTAGAGCCATAAAGGAGACTAGACATCTACCACCCACTACCACTATCAGATTAGAGCCATAAAGGAGACTAGACATCTACCACCTCACTACCACTATCAGATTAGAACCATAAAGGAGACTAGACATCTATCATCCCACTACCACTATCAGATTATAGCCATAAAGGAGACTAGACATCTACCACTATCAGATTAGAGCCATAACGGAGACTAGACATCTATCACCCCACTACCACTATCAGATTAGAGCCATAAAGGAGACTAGACATCTACCACTATCAGATTAGAGCCATAAAGGAGACTAGACATCTACCACCCCACTACTACTATCAGATTAGAGCCATAAAGGAGACTAGACATCTACCACCCCACTACCACTATCAGATTAGAGCCATAAAGGAGACTAGACATCTATCACCCCACTACCACTATCAGATTAGAGCCATAAAGGAGACTAGACATCTACCACCCCACTACCACTATCAGATTAGAGCCATAAAGGAGACTAGACATCTACCACCCACTACCACTATCAGAGTATAGCCATAAAGGAGACTAGACATCTACCACTATCAGATTAGAGCCATAAAGGAGACTAGACATCTACCACCCCACTACTACTATCAGATTAGAGCCATAAGGGAGACTAGACATCTACCACCCCACTACCACTATCAGATTAGAGCCATAAAGGAGACTAGACATCTACCACCCCACTACCACTATCAGATTAGAGCCATAAAGGAGACTATACATCTACCACCTCACTACCATTATCAGATTAGAGCCATAAAGGAGACTAGACATCTACCACCCCACTACCACTATCAAATTAGAGCCATAAAGGAGACTAGACATCTACCACTATCAGATTAGAGCCATAAAGGAGACTAGACATCTACCACCCCACTACCACTATCAGATTAGAGCCATAAAGGAGACTAGACATCTATCACCCCACTACCAATATCAGATTAGAGCCATAAAGGAGACTAGACATCTTCACCCCACTACCACTATCAGATTAGAGCCATAAAGGAGACTAGACATCTATCCACTATCAGATAAGAAGCCATAAAGGAGACTAGACATCTACCACCCCACTACTACTATCATATTAGAGCCATAAGGGAGACTAGACATCTACCACCCCACTACTACTGTCAGATTAGAGCCATAAAGGAGACTATACATCTACCACCTCACTACCACTATCAGATTAGAGCCATAAAGGAGACTAGACATCTATCACCCCACTACCACTATCAGATTAGAGCCATAAAGGAGACTAGACATCTACCACCCCACTACCACTATCAGATTAGAGCCATAAAGGAGACTAGACATCTACCACCCACTACCACTATCAGAGTATAGCCATAAAGGAGACTAGACATCTACCACTATCAGATTAGAGCCATAAAGGAGACTAGACATCTACCACCCCACTACTACTATCAGATTAGAGCCATAAGGGAGACTAGACATCTACCACCCCACTACCACTATCAGATTAGAGCCATAAAGGAGACTAGACATCTACCACCCCACTACTACTATCAGATTAGAGCCATAAAGGAGACTAGACATCTACCACCTCACTACCACTATCAGATTAGAACCATAAAGGAGACTAGACATCTATCATCCCACTACCACTATCAGATTATAGCCATAAAGGAGACTAGACATCTACCACTATCAGATTAGAGCCATAACGGAGACTAGACATCTATCACCCCACTACCACTATCAGATTAGAGCCATAAAGGAGACTAGACATCTACCACTATCAGATTAGAGCCATAACGGAGAGTAGACATCTATCACCCCACTACCACTATCAGATTAGAGCCATAAAGGAGACTAGACATCTACCACCCCACTACCACTATCAGATTAGAGCCTTAAAGGAGACTAGACATCTATCACCCCACTACCAATATCAGATTAGAGCCATAAAGGAGACTAGACATCTACCACCCCACTACCACTATCAGATTAGAGCCATAAAGGAGACTAGACATCTACCACTATCAGATTAGAGCCATAAAGGAGACTAGACATCTACCACCCCACTACTACTATCAGATTAGAGCCATAAAGGAGACTAGACATCTACAACCCCACTACCTATATCAGATTAGAGCCATAAAGGAGACTAGACATCTACCACCCCACTACCACTATCAGATTAGAGCCATAAAGGAGACTAGACATCTACCACTATCAGATTAGAGCCATAAAGGAGACTAGACATCTACCACCCCACTACCACTATCAGATTAGAGCCATAAAGGAGACTAGACATCTATCACCCCACTACCAATATCAGATTAGAGCCATAAAGGAGACTAGACATCTCCACCCCACTACCACTATCAGATTAGAGCCATAAAGGAGACTAGACATCTATCCACTATCAGATAAGAAGCCATAAAGGAGACTAGACATCTACCACCCCACTACTACTATCAGATTAGAGCCATAAGGGAGACTAGACATCTACCACCTCACTACTACTATCAGATTAGAGCCATAAAGGAGACTATACATCTACCACCCCACTACCACTATCAGATTAGAGCCATAAAGGAGACTAGACATCTATCATCCCACTACCACTATCAGATTAGAGCCATAAAGGAGACTAGACATCTATCACCCCACTACCACTATCAGATTAGAGCCATAAAGGAGACTAGACATCTACCACCCCACTACCACTATCAGATTAGAGCCATAAAGGAGACTAGACATCTACCACCCACTACCACTATCAGAGTATAGCCATAAAGGAGACTAGACATCTACCACCTCACTACCACTATCAGATTAGAACCATAAAGGAGACTAGACATCTATCATCCCACTACCACTATCAGATTATAGCCATAAAGGAGACTAGACATCTACCACTATCAGATTAGAGCCATAACGGAGACTAGACATCTATCACCCCACTACCACTATCAGATTAGAGCCATAAAGGAGACTAGACATCTACCACTATCAGATTAGAGCCATAAAGGAGACTAGACATCTACCACCCCACTACTACTATCAGATTAGAGCCATAAGGGAGACTAAACATCTACCACCCCACTACCACTATCAGATTAGAGCCATAAAGGAGACTAGACATCTACCACTATCAGATTAGAGCCATAAAGGAGACTAGACATCTACCACCCCACTACTACTATCAGATTAGAGCCATAAGGGAGACTAAACATCTACCACCCCACTACCACTATCAGATTAGAGCCATAAAGGAGACTAGACATCTACCACTATCAGAATAGAGCCATAAAGGAGACTAGACATCTACCACCCCACTACCACTATCAGATTAGAGCCATAAAGGAGACTAGACATCTACCACCCCACTACCACTATCAGATTAGAGCCATAAAGGAGACTAGACATCTACCACCTCACTACCATTATCAGATTAGAGCCATAAGGAGACTAGACATCTACCACCCCACTACCACTATCAAATTAGAGCCATAAGGGAGACTAGACATCTACCACCCCACTACCACTATCAGATTAGAGCCATAAAGGAGACTAGACATCTACCACCCCACTACCACTATCAGATTAGAGCCATAAAGGAGACTAGACATCTACCACCTCACTACCATTATCAGATTAGAGCCATAAGGAGACTAGACATCTACCACCCCACTACCACTATCAGATTAGAGCCATAAAGGAGACTAGACATCTACCACTATCAGATTAGAGCCATAAAGGAGACTAGACATCTACCACCCCACTACCACTATCAGATTAGAGCCATAAAGGAGACTAGACATCTATCACCCCACTACCAATATCAGATTAGAGCCATAAAGGAGACTAGACATCTTCCACCCCACTACCACTATCAGATTAGAGCCATAAAGGAGACTAGACATCTATCCACTATCAGATAAGAAGCCATAAAGGAGACTAGACATCTACCACCCCACTACTACTATCAGATTAGAGCCATAAGGGAGACTAGACATCTACCACCCCACTACTACTGTCAGATTAGAGCCATAAAGGAGACTATACATCTACCACCTCACTACCACTATCAGATTAGAGCCATAAAGGAGACTAGACATCTATCACCCCACTACCACTATCAGATTAGAGCCATAAAGGAGACTAGACATCTACCACCCCACTACCACTATCAGATTAGAGCCATAAAGGAGACTAGACATCTACCACCCACTACCACTATCAGAGTATAGCCATAAAGGAGACTAGACATCTACCACTATCAGATTAGAGCCATAAAGGAGACTAGACATCTACCACCCCACTACTACTATCAGATTAGAGCCATAAGGGAGACTAGACATCTACCACCCCACTACCACTATCAGATTAGAGCCATAAAGGAGACTAGACATCTACCACCCCACTACTACTATCAGATTAGAGCCATAAAGGAGACTAGACATCTACCACCTCACTACCACTATCAGATTAGAACCATAAAGGAGACTAGACATATATCATCCCACTACCACTATCAGATTATAGCCATAAAGGAGACTAGACATCTACCACTATCAGATTAGAGCCATAACGGAGACTAGACATCTATCACCCCACTACCACTATCAGATTAGAGCCATAAAGGAGACTAGACATCTACCACTATCAGATTAGAGCCATAACGGAGAGTAGACATCTATCACCCCACTACCACTATCAGATTAGAGCCATAAAGGAGACTAGACATCTACCACCCCACTACCACTATCAGATTAGAGCCTTAAAGGAGACTAGACATCTATCACCCCACTACCAATATCAGATTAGAGCCATAAAGGAGACTAGACATCTACCACCCCACTACCACTATCAGATTAGAGCCATAAAGGAGACTAGACATCTACCACTATCAGATTAGAGCCATAAAGGAGACTAGACATCTACCACCCCACTACTACTATCAGATTAGAGCCATAAAGGAGACTAGACATCTACAACCCCACTACCTATATCAGATTAGAGCCATAAAGGAGACTAGACATGTACCACCCCACTACCACTATCAGATTAGAGCCATAAAGGAGACTAGACATCTACCACTATCAGATTAGAGCCATAAAGGAGACTAGACATCTACCACCCCACTACCACTATCAGATTAGAGCCATAAAGGAGACTAGACATCTATCACCCCACTACCAATATCAGATTAGAGCCATAAAGGAGACTAGACATCTCCACCCCACTACCACTATCAGATTAGAGCCATAAAGGAGACTAGACATCTATCCACTATCAGATAAGAAGCCATAAAGGAGACTAGACATCTACCACCCCACTACTACTATCAGATTAGAGCCATAAGGGAGACTAGACATCTACCACCTCACTACTACTGTCAGATTAGAGCCATAAAGGAGACTATACATCTACCACCTCACTACCACTATTAGATTAGAACCATAAAGGAGACTAGACATCTATCATCCCACTACCACTATCAGATTAGAGCCATAAAGGAGACTAGACATCTATCACCCCACTACCACTATCAGATTAGAGCCATAAAGGAGACTAGACATCTACCACCCCACTACCACTATCAGATTAGAGCCATAAAGGAGACTAGACATCTACCACCCACTACCACTATCAGAGTATAGCCATAAAGGAGACTAGACATCTACCACCTCACTACCACTATCAGATTAGAACCATAAAGGAGACTAGACATCTATCATCCCACTACCACTATCAGATTATAGCCATAAAGGAGACTAGACATCTACCACTATCAGATTAGAGCCATAACGGAGACTAGACATCTATCACCCCACTACCACTATCAGATTAGAGCCATAAAGGAGACTAGACATCTACCACTATCAGATTAGAGCCATAAAGGAGACTAGACATCTACCACCCCACTACTACTATCAGATTAGAGCCATAAGGGAGAAATCTACCACCCCACTACCACTACCAGATTAGAGCCATAAAGAAGACTAGACATCTACCACCCCACTACCACTATCAGATTAGAGCCGTAAGGGAGACTAGACATCTACCACCCCACTACTACTATCAGATTAGAGCCATAAGGGAGACTAAACATCTACCACCCCACTACCACTATCAGATTAGAGCCATAAAGGAGACTAGACATCTACCACTATCAGAATAGAGCCATAAAGGAGACTAGACATCTACCACCCCACTACCACTATCAGATTAGAGCCATAAAGGAGACTAGACATCTACCACTATCAGATTAGAGCCATAAAGGAGACTAGACATCTACCACCCCACTACCACTATCAGATTAGAGCCATAAAGGAGACTAGACATCTTCACCCCACTACCACTATCAGATTAGAGCCATAAAGGAGACTAGACATCTATCCACTATCAGATAAGAAGCCATAAAGGAGACTAGACATCTACCACCCCACTACTACTATCAGATTAGAGCCATAAGGGAGACTAGACATCTACCACCCCACTACTACTGTCAGATTAGAGCCATAAAGGAGACTATACATCTACCACCTCACTACCACTATCAGATTAGAACCATAAAGGAGACTAGACATCTATCATCCCACTACCACTATCAGATTAGAGCCATAAAGGAGACTAGACATCTACCACCCACTACCACTATCAGAGTATAGCCATAAAGGAGACTAGACATCTACCACTATCAGATTAGAGCCATAAAGGAGACTAGACATCTATCCACTATCAGATTAGAAGCCATAAAGGAGACTAGACATCTACCACCCCACTACTACTATCAGATTAGAGCCATAAGGGAGACTAGACATCTACTACCCCACTACCACTATCAGATTAGAGCCATAAAGGAGACTAGACATCTACCACCCCACTACTACTGTCAGATTAGAGCCATAAAGGAGACTAGACATCTACCACCTCACTACCACTATCAGATTAGAACCATAAAGGAGACTAAACATCTATCATCCCACTACCACTATCAGATTAGAGCCATAAAGGAGACTAGACATCTACCACTATCAGATTAGAGCCATAACGGAGACTAGACATCTATCACCCCACTACCACTCTCAGATTAGAGCCATAAAGGAGACTAGACATCTACCACTATCAGATTAGAGCCATAAAGGAGACTAGACATCTACCACTATCAGATTAGAGCCATAAAGGAGACTAGACATCTACCACCCCACTACTACTATCAGATTAGAGCCATAAGGGAGACTAAACATCTACCACCCCACTACCACTATCAGATTAGAGCCATAAAGGAGACTAGACATCTACCACTATCAGATTAGAGCCATAAAGGAGACTAGACATCTACCACCCCACTACTACTATCAGATTAGAGCCATAAGGGAGACTAAACATCTACCACCCCACTACCACTATCAGATTAGAGCCATAAAGGAGACTAGACATCTACCACTATCAGAATAGAGCCATAAAGGAGACTAGACATCTACCACCCCACTACCACTATCAGATTAGAGCCATAAAGGAGACTAGACATCTACCACTATCAGATTAGAGCCATAAAGGAGACTAGACATCTACCACCCCACTACCACTATCAGATTAGAGCCATAAAGGAGACTAGACATCTTCACCCCACTACCACTATCAGATTAGAGCCATAAAGGAGACTAGACATCTATCCACTATCAGATAAGAAGCCATAAAGGAGACTAGACATCTACCACCCCACTACTACTATCAGATTAGAGCCATAAAGGAGACTAGACATCTACCACCCCACTACTAATGTCAGATTAGAGCCATAAAGGAGACTATACATCTACCACCTCACTACCACTATCAGATTAGAACCATAAAGGAGACTAGACATCTATCATCCCACTACCACTATCAGATTAGAGCCATAAAGGAGACTAGACATCTATCACCCCACTACCACTATCAGATTAGAGCCATAAAGGAGACTAGACATCTACCACCCCACTACCACTATCAGATTAGAGCCATAAAGGAGACTAGACATCTACCACCCACTACCACTATCAGAGTAGAGCCATAAAGGAGACTAGACATCTACCACTATCAGATTAGAGCCATAAAGGAGACTAGACATCTATCCACTATCAGATAAGAAGCCATAAAGGAGACTAGACATCTACCACCCCACTACTACTATCAGATTAGAGCCATAAGGGAGACTAGACATCTACTACCCCACTACCACTATCAGATTAGAGCCATAAAGGAGACTAGACATCTACCACCCCACTACTACTGTCAGATTAGAGCCATAAAGGAGACTAGACATCTACCACCTCACTACCACTATCAGATTAGAACCATAAAGGAGACTAAACATCTATCATCCCACTACCACTATCAGATTAGAGCCATAAAGGAGACTAGACATCTACCACTATCAGATTAGAGCCATAACGGAGACTAGACATCTATCACCCCACTACCACTCTCAGATTAGAGCCATAAAGGAGACTAGACATCTACCACTATCAGATTAGAGCCATAAAGGAGACTAGACATCTACCACCCCACTACTACTATCAGATTAGAGCCATAAGGGAGACTAAACATCTACCACCCCACTACCACTATCAGATTAGAGCCATAAAGGAGACTAGACATCTACCACTATCAGAATAGAGCCATAAAGGAGACTAGACATCTACAACCCCACTACATATATCAGATTAGAGCCATAAAGGAGACTAGACATCTACCACCCCACTACCACTATCAGATTAGAGCCATAAAGGAGACTAGACATCTACCACTATCAGATTAGAGCCATAAAGGAGACTAGACATCTACCACCCCACTACCACTATCAGATTAGAGCCATAAAGGAGACTAGACATCTACCACCCCACTACCACTATCAGATTAGAGCCATAAAGGAGACTAGACATCTACCACCCCACTACTATTATCAGATTAGAGCCATAAAGGAGACTAGACATCTACCACCTCACTACCACTATCAGATTAGAGCCATAAAGGAGACTAGACATCTACCACCCCACTACCACTATCAGATTAGAGCCATAAAGGAGACTAGACATCTACCACCTCACTACCACTATCAGATTAGAGCCATAAGGAGACTAGACATCTACCACTATCAGATTATAGCCATAAAGGAGACTAGACATCTATCATCCCACTACCACTATCAGATTAGAGCCATAAAGGAGACTAGACATCTATCACCCCACTACCACTATCAGATTAGAGCCATAAAGGAGACTAGACATCTACCACCCCACTACCACTATCAGATTAGAGCCATAAAGGAGACTAGACATCTACCACCCACTACCACTATCAGAGTATAGCCATAAAGGAGACTAGACATCTACCACTATCAGATTAGAGCCATAAAGGAGACTAGACATCTACCACCCCACTACTACTATCAGATTAGAGCCATAAGGGAGACTAGACATCTACCACCCCACTACCACTATCAGATTAGAGCCATACAGGAGACTAGACATCTACCACCCCACTACTACTGTCAGATTAGAGCCATAAAGGAGACTAGACATCTACCACCTCACTACCACTATCAGATTAGAACCATAAAGGAGACTAAACATCTATCATCCCACTACCACTATCAGATTAGAGCCATAAAGGAGACTAGACATCTACCACTATCAGATTAGAGCCATAACGGAGACTAGACATCTATCACCCCACTACCACTATCAGATTAGAGCCATAAAGGAGACTAGACATCTACCACTATCAGATTAGAGCCATAAAGGAGACTAGACATCTACCACCCCACTACTACTATCAGATTAGAGCCATAAGGGAGACTAAACATCTACCACCCCACTACCACTATCAGATTAGAGCCATAAAGGAGACTAGACATCTACCACTATCAGAATAGAGCCATAAAGGAGACTAGACATCTACCACCCCACTACCACTATCAGATTAGAGCCATAAAGGAGACTAGACATCTATCACCCCACTACCAATATCAGATTAGAGCCATAAAGGAGACTAGACATCTACCACCCCACTACTACTATCAGATTAGAGCCATAAAGGAGACTAGACATCTACAACCCCACTACCTATATCAGATTAGAGCCATAAAGGAGACTAGACATCTACCACCCCACTACCACTATCAGATTAGAGCCATAAAGGAGACTAGACATCTACCACTATCAGATTAGAGCCATAAAGGAGACTAGACATCTACCACCCCACTACCACTATCAGATTAGAGCCATAAAGGAGACTAGACATCTATCACCCCACTACCAATATCAGATTAGAGCCATAAAGGAGACTAGACATCTCCACCCCACTACCACTATCAGATTAGAGCCATAAAGGAGACTAGACATCTATCCACTATCAGATAAGATGCCATAAAGGAGACTAGACATCTACCACCCCACTACTACTATCAGATTAGAGCCATAAGGGAGACTAGACATCTACCACCCCACTACTACTGTCAGATTAGAGCCATAAAGGAGACTAGACATCTACCACCTCACTACCACTATCAGATTAGAACCATAAAGGAGACTAGACATCTATCATCCCACAACCACTATCAGATTAGAGCCATAAAGGAGACTAGACATCTATCACCCCACTACCACTATCAGATTAGAGCCATAAAGGAGACTAGACATCTACCACCCCACTACCACTATCAGATTAGAGCCATAAAGGAGACTAGACATCTACCACCCACTACCACTATCAGAGTATAGCCATAAAGGAGACTAGACATCTACCACTATCAGATTAGAGCCATAAAGGAGACTAGACATCTACCACCCCACTACTACTATCAGATTAGAGCCATAAGGGAGACTAGACATCTACCACCCCACTACCACTATCAGATTAGAGCCATAAAGGAGACTAGACATCTACCACCCCACTACTACTGTCAGATTAGAGCCATAAAGGAGACTAGACATCTACCACCTCACTACCACTATCAGATTAGAACCATAAAGGAGACTAAACATCTATCATCCCACTACCACTATCAGATTAGAGCCATAAAGGAGACTAGACATCTACCACTATCAGATTAGAGCCATAACGGAGACTAGACATCTATCACCCCACTACCACTATCAGATTAGAGCCATAAAGGAGACTAGACATCTACCACTATCAGATTAGAGCCATAAAGGAGACTAGACATCTACCACCCCACTACTACTATCAGATTAGAGCCATAAGGGAGACTAAACATCTACCACCCCACTACCACTATCAGATTAGAGCCATAAAGGAGACTAGACATCTACCACTATCAGAATAGAGCCATAAAGGAGACTAGACATCTACCACCCCACTACCACTATCAGATTAGAGCCATAAAGGAGACTAGACATCTATCACCCCACTACCAATATCAGATTAGAGCCATAAAGGAGACTAGACATCTACCACCCCACTACTACTATCAGATTAGAGCCATAAAGGAGACTAGACATCTACAACTCCACTACCTATATCAGATTAGAGCCATAAAGGAGACTAGACATCTACCACCCCACTACCACTATCAGATTAGAGCCATAAAGGAGACTAGACATCTACCACTATCAGATTAGAGCCATAAAGGAGACTAGACATCTACCACCCCACTACCACTATCAGATTAGAGCCATAAGGGAGACTAGACATCTATCACCCCACTACCAATATCAGATTAGAGCCATAAAGGAGACTAGACATCTCCACCCCACTACCACTATCAGATTAGAGCCATAAAGGAGACTAGACATCTATCCACTATCAGATAAGATGCCATAAAGGAGACTAGACATCTACCACCCCACTACCACTATCAGATTAGAGCCATAAAGGAGACTAGACATCTATCACCCCACTACCAATATCAGATTAGAGCCATAAAGGAGACTAGACATCTACCACCCCACTACTACTATCAGATTAGAGCCATAAAGGAGACTAGACATCTACAACCCCACTACCTATATCAGATTAGAGCCATAAAGGAGACTAGACATCTACCACCCCACTACCACTATCAGATTAGAGCCATAAAGGAGACTAGACATCTACCACTATCAGATTAGAGCCATAAAGGAGACTAGACATCTACCACCCCACTACCACTATCAGATTAGAGCCATAAAGGAGACTAGACATCTATCCACTATCAGATAAGATGCCATAAAGGAGACTAGACATCTACCACCCCACTACTACTATCAGATTAGAGCCATAAGGGAGACTAGACATCTACCACCCCACTACTACTGTCAGATTAGAGCCATAAAGGAGACTAGACATCTACCACCTCACTACCACTATCAGATTAGAACCATAAAGGAGACTAGACATCTATCATCCCACAACCACTATCAGATTAGAGCCATAAAGGAGACTAGACATCTATCACCCCACTACCACTATCAGATTAGAGCCATAAAGGAGACTAGACATCTACCACCCCACTACCACTATCAGATTAGAGCCATAAAGGAGACTAGACATCTACCACTCACTACCACTATCAGAGTATAGCCATAAAGGAGACTAGACATCTACCACTATCAGATTAGAGCCATAAAGGAGACTAGACATCTACCACCCCACTACTACTATCAGATTAGAGCCATAAGGGAGACTAGACATCTACCACCCCACTACCACTATCAGATTAGAGCCATAAAGGAGACTAGACATCTACCACCCCACTACTACTGTCAGATTAGAGCCATAAAGGAGACTAGACATCTACCACCTCACTACCACTATCAGATTAGAACCATAAAGGAGACTAAACATCTATCATCCCACTACCACTATCAGATTAGAGCCATAAAGGAGACTAGACATCTACCACTATCAGATTAGAGCCATAACGGAGACTAGACATCTATCACCCCACTACCACTATCAGATTAGAGCCATAAAGGAGACTAGACATCTACCACTATCAGATTAGAGCCAGAAAGGAGACTAGACATCTACCACCCCACTACTACTATCAGATTAGAGCCATAAAGGAGACTAGACATCTACCACCCCACTACCACTATCAGATTAGAGCCATAAAGGAGACTAGACATCTACCACTATCAGATTAGAGCCATAAAGGAGACTAGACATCTACCACCCCACTACCACTATCAGATTAGAGCCATAAAGGAGACTAGACATCTATCACCCCACTACCAATATCAGATTAGAGCCATAAAGGAGACTAGACATCTACCACCCCACTACTACTATCAGATTAGAGCCATAAAGGAGACTAGACATCTACAACCCCACTACCTATATCAGATTAGAGCCATAAAGGAGACTAGACATCTACCACCCCACTACCACTATCAGATTAGAGCCATAAAGGAGACTAGACATCTACCACTATCAGATTAGAGCCATAAAGGAGACTAGACATCTACCACCCCACTACCACTATCAGATTAGAGCCATAAAGGAGACTAGACATCTATCACCCCACTACCAATATCAGATTAGAGCCATAAAGGAGACTAGACATCTCCACCCCACTACCACTATCAGATTAGAGCCATAAAGGAGACTAGACATCTATCCACTATCAGATAAGATGCCATAAAGGAGACTAGACATCTACCACCCCACTACTACTATCAGATTAGAGCCATAAGGGAGACTAGACATCTACCACCCCACTACTACTGTCAGATTAGAGCCATAAAGGAGACTAGACATCTACCACCTCACTACCACTATCAGATTAGAACCATAAAGGAGACTAGACATCTATCATCCCACTACCACTATCAGATTAGAGCCATAAAGGAGACTAGACATCTATCACCCCACTACCACTATTAGATTAGAGCCATAAAGGAGACTAGACATCTACCACCCACTACCACTATCAGAGTATAGCCATAAAGGAGACTAGACATCTACCACTATCAGATTAGAGCCATAAAGGAGACTAGACATCTACCACCCCACTACTACTATCAGATTAGAGCCATAAGGGAGACTAGACATCTACCACCCCACTACCACTATCAGATTAGAGCCATAAAGGAGACTAGACATCTACCACTATCAGAATAGAGCCATAAAGGAGACTAGACATCTACCACCCCACTACCACTATCAGATTAGAGCCATAAAGGAGACTAGACATCTATCACCCCACTACCAATATCAGATTAGAGCCATAAAGGAGACTAGACATCTACCACCCCACTACTACTATCAGATTAGAGCCATAAGGGAGACTAAACATCTACCACCCCACTACCACTATCAGATTAGAGCCATAAAGGAGACTAGACATCTACCACCCCACTACTACTATCAGATTAGAGCCATAAGGGAGACTAGACATCTACCACCCCACTGCCACTATCAGATTAGAGCCATAAAGGAGACTAGACATCTACCACTATCAGATTAGAGCCATAAAGGAGACTAGACATCTACCACCCCACTACTACTATCAGATTAGAGCCATAAGGGAGACTAAACATCTACCACCCCACTACCACTATCAGATTAGAGCCATAAAGGAGACTAGACATCTACCACTATCAGAATAGAGCCATAAAGGAGACTAGACATCTACCACCCCACTACCACTATCAGATTAGAGCCATAAAGGAGACTAGACATCTACCACCCCACTACTACTATCAGATTAGAGCCATAAAGGAGACTAGACATCTACAACCCCACTACCTATATCAGATTAGAGCCATAAAGGAGACTAGACATCTACCACCCCACTACCACTATCAGATTAGAGCCATAAAGGAGACTAGATATCTACCACTATCAGATTAGAGCCATAAAGGAGACTAGACATCTACCACCCCACTACTACTATCAGATTAGAGCCATAAAGGAGACTAGACATCTACAACCCCACTACCTATATCAGATTAGAGCCATAAAGGAGACTAGACATCTACCACCCCACTACCACTATCAGATTAGAGCCATAAAGGAGACTAGACATCTACCACTATCAGATTAGAGCCATAAAGGAGACTAGACATCTACCACCCCACTACCACTATCAGATTAGAGCCATAAAGGAGACTAGACATCTATCACCCCACTACCAATATCAGATTAGAGCCATAAAGGAGACTAGACATCTACCACCCCACTACCACTATCAGATTAGAGCCATAAAGGAGACTAGACATCTATCCACTATCAGATCAGAAGCCATAAAGGAGACTAGACATCTACCACCCCACTACTACTATCAGATTAGAGCCATAAGGGAGACTAGACATCTACCACCCCACTACTACTGTCAGATTAGAGCCTTAAAGGAGACTAGACATCTACCACCTCACTACCACTATCAGATTATAACCATAACGTAGACTAGACATCTATCATCCCACTACCACTATCAGATTAGAGCCATAAAGGAGACTAGACATCTATCACCCCACTACCACTATCAGATTAGAGCCATAAAGGAGACTAGACATCTTCCACCCCACTACCACTATCAGATTAGAGCCATAAAGGAGACTAGACATCTACCAGCCCACTACCACTATCAGATTAGAGCCATAAAGGGGACTAGACATCTACCACCCCACTACCACTATCAGAGTATAGCCATAAAGGAGACCCAGACATCTACCACTATCAGATTAGAGCCATAAAGGAGACTAGACATCTACCACCCCACTACTACTATCAGATTAGAGCCATAAGGGAGACTAGACATCTACCACCCCACTACCACTATCAGATTAGAGCCATAAAGGAGACTAGACATCTACCACCCCACTACCACTATCAGATTATAGCCATAAAGGAGACTAGACATCTACCACTATCAGATTAGAGCCATAACGGAGACATCTATCAACCCACTACCACTATCAGATTAGAGCCATAAAGGAGACTAGACATCTACCACTATCAGATTAGAGCCATAACGGAGACTAGACATCTATCACCCCACTACCACTATCAGAATAGAGCCATAAAGGAGACTAGACATCTACCACCCCACTACCACTATCAGATTAGAGCCATAAAGGAGACTAGACATCTACCACCCCACTACCACTATCAGATTAGAGCCATAAAGGAGACTAGACATCTACCACCTCACTACCATTATCAGATTAGAGCCATAAGGAGACTAGACATCTACCACCCCACTACCACTATCAGAGTAGAGCCATAAAGGAGACTAGACATCTACCACCCCACTACCACTATCAGATTAGAGCCATAAAGGAGACTAGACATCTACCACCCCACTACCACTATCAGATTAGAGCCATAAAGGAGACTAGACATCTACCACCCCACTACTACTATCAGATTAGAGCCATAAAGGAGACTAGACATCTACAACCCCACTACCTATATCAGATTAGAGCCATAAAGGAGACTAGACATCTACCACCCCACTACCACTATCAGATTAGAGCCATAAAGGAGACTAGACATCTACCACTATCAGATTAGAGCCATAAAGGAGACTAGACATCTACCACCCCACTACTACTATCAGATTAGAGCCATAAAGGAGACTAGACATCTACAACCCCACTACCTATATCAGATTAGAGCCATAAAGGAGACTAGACATCTACCACCCCACTACCACTATCAAATTAGAGCCATAAAGGAGACTAGACATCTACCACTATCAGATTAGAGCCATAAAGGAGACTAGACATCTATCACCCCACTACCAATATCAGATTAGAGCCATAAAGGAGACTAGACATCTACCACCCCACTACCACTATCAGATTAGAGCCATAAAGGAGACTAGACATCTATCCACTATCAGATCAGAAGCCATAAAGGAGACTAGACATCTACCACCCCACTACTACTATCAGATTAGAGCCATAAGGGAGACTAGACATCTACCACCCCACTACTACTGTCAGATTAGAGCCTTAAAGGAGACTAGACATCTACCACCTCACTACCACTATCAGATTAGAACCATAACGTAGACTAGACATCTATCATCCCACTACCACTATCAGATTAGAGCCATAAAGGAGACTAGACATCTATCACCCCACTACCACTATCAGATTAGAGCCATAAAGGAGACTAGACATCTTCCACCCCACTACCACTATCAGATTAGAGCCATAAAGGAGACTAGACATCTACCAGCCCACTACCACTATCAGATTAGAGCCATAAAGGGGACTAGACATCTACCACCCCACTACCACTATCAGAGTATAGCCATAAAGGAGACCCAGACATCTACCACTATCAGATTAGAGCCATAAAGGAGACTAGACATCTACCACCCCACTACTACTATCAGATTAGAGCCATAAGGGAGACTAGACATCTACCACCCCACTACCACTATCAGATTAGAGCCATAAAGGAGACTAGACATCTACCACCCCACTACCACTATCAGATTATAGCCATAAAGGAGACTAGACATCTACCACTATCAGATTAGAGCCATAACGGAGACATCTATCAACCCACTACCACTATCAGATTAGAGCCATAAAGGAGACTAGACATCTACCACTATCAGATTAGAGCCATAACGGAGACTAGACATCTATCACCCCACTACCACTATCAGAATAGAGCCATAAAGGAGACTAGACATCTACCACCCCACTACCACTATCAGATTAGAGCCATAAAGGAGACTAGACATCTACCACCCCACTACCACTATCAGATTAGAGCCATAAAGGAGACTAGACATCTACCACCTCACTACCATTATCAGATTAGAGCCATAAGGAGACTAGACATCTACCACCCCACTACCCCTATCAGAGTAGAGCCATAAAGGAGACTAGACATCTACCACTATCAGATTAGAGCCATAAAGGAGACTAGACATCTACCACCCCACTACCACTATCAGATTAGAGCCATAAAGGAGACTAGACATCTACCACCCCACTACTACTATCAGATTAGAGCCATAAAGGAGACTAGACATCTACAACCCCACTACCTATATCAGATTAGAGCCATAAAGGAGACTAGACATCTACCACCCCACTACCACTATCAGATTAGAGCCATAAAGGAGACTAGATATCTACCACTATCAGATTAGAGCCATAAAGGAGACTAGACATCTACCACCCCACTACTACTATCAGATTAGAGCCATAAAGGAGACTAGACATCTACCACCCCACTACCACTATCAAATTAGAGCCATAAAGGAGACTAGACATCTACCACTATCAGATTAGAGCCATAAAGGAGACTAGACATCTACCACCCCACTACCACTATCAGATTAGAGCCATAAAGGAGACTAGACATCTATCACCCCACTACCAATATCAGATTAGAGCCATAAAGGAGACTAGACATCTACCACCCCACTACCACTATCAGATTAGAGCCATAAAGGAGACTAGACATCTATCCACTATCAGATCAGAAGCCATAAAGGAGACTAGACATCTACCACCCCACTACTACTATCAGATTAGAGCCATAAGGGAGACTAGACATCTACCACCCCACTACTACTGTCAGATTAGAGCCTTAAAGGAGACTAGACATCTACCACCTCACTACCACTATCAGATTAGAACCATAACGTAGACTAGACATCTATCATCCCACTACCACTATCAGATTAGAGCCATAAAGGAGACTAGACATCTATCACCCCACTACCACTATCAGATTAGAGCCATAAAGGAGACTAGACATCTTCCACCCCACTACCACTATCAGATTAGAGCCATAAAGGAGACTAGACATCTACCAGCCCACTACCACTATCAGATTAGAGCCATAAAGGGGACTAGACATCTACCACCCCACTACCACTATCAGAGTATAGCCATAAAGGAGACCCAGACATCTACCACTATCAGATTAGAGCCATAAAGGAGACTAGACATCTACCACCCCACTACTACTATCAGATTAGAGCCATAAGGGAGACTAGACATCTACCACCCCACTACCACTATCAGATTAGAGCCATAAAGGAGACTAGACATCTACCACCCCACTACCACTATCAGATTATAGCCATAAAGGAGACTAGACATCTACCACTATCAGATTAGAGCCATAACGGAGACATCTATCAACCCACTACCACTATCAGATTAGAGCCATAAAGGAGACTAGACATCTACCACTATCAGATTAGAGCCATAACGGAGACTAGACATCTATCACCCCACTACCACTATCAGAATAGAGCCATAAAGGAGACTAGACATCTACCACCCCACTACCACTATCAGATTAGAGCCATAAAGGAGACTAGACATCTACCACCCCACTACCACTATCAGATTAGAGCCATAAAGGAGACTAGACATCTACCACCTCACTACCATTATCAGATTAGAGCCATAAGGAGACTAGACATCTACCACCCCACTACCACTATCAGAGTAGAGCCATAAAGGAGACTAGACATCTACCACTATCAGATTAGAGCCATAAAGGAGACTAGACATCTACCACCCCACTACCACTATCAGATTAGAGCCATAAAGGAGACTAGACATCTACCACCCCACTACTACTATCAGATTAGAGCCATAAAGGAGACTAGACATCTACAACCCCACTACCTATATCAGATTAGAGCCATAAAGGAGACTAGACATCTACCACCCCACTACCACTATCAGATTAGAGCCATAAAGGAGACTAGATATCTACCACTATCAGATTAGAGCCATAAAGGAGACTAGACATCTACCACCCCACTACTACTATCAGATTAGAGCCATAAAGGAGACTAGACATCTACAACCCCACTACCTATATCAGATTAGAGCCATAAAGGAGACTAGACATCTACCACCCCACTACCACTATCAAATTAGAGCCATAAAGGAGACTAGACATCTACCACTATCAGATTAGAGCCATAAAGGAGACTAGACATCTACCACCCCACTACCACTATCAGATTAGAGCCATAAAGGAGACTAGACATCTATCACCCCACTACCAATATCAGATTAGAGCCATAAAGGAGACTAGACATCTACCACCCCACTACCACTATCAGATTAGAGCCATAAAGGAGACTAGACATCTATCCACTATCAGATCAGAAGCCATAAAGGAGACTAGACATCTACCACCCCACTACTACTATCAGATTAGAGCCATAAGGGAGACTAGACATCTACCACCCCACTACTACTGTCAGATTAGAGCCTTAAAGGAGACTAGACATCTACCACCTCACTACCACTATCAGATTAGAACCATAACGTAGACTAGACATCTATCATCCCACTACCACTATCAGATTAGAGCCATAAAGGAGACTAGACATCTATCACCCCACTACCACTATCAGATTAGAGCCATAAAGGAGACTAGACATCTTCCACCCCACTACCACTATCAGATTAGAGCCATAAAGGAGACTAGACATCTACCAGCCCACTACCACTATCAGATTAGAGCCATAAAGGGGACTAGACATCTACCACCCCACTACCACTATCAGAGTATAGCCATAAAGGAGACCCAGACATCTACCACTATCAGATTAGAGCCATAAAGGAGACTAGACATCTACCACCCCACTACTACTATCAGATTAGAGCCATAAGGGAGACTAGACATCTACCACCCCACTACCACTATCAGATTAGAGCCATAAAGGAGACTAGACATCTACCACCCCACTACCACTATCAGATTATAGCCATAAAGGAGACTAGACATCTACCACTATCAGATTAGAGCCATAACGGAGACTAGACATCTATCAACCCACTACCACTATCAGATTAGAGCCATAAAGGAGACTAGACATCTACCACTATCAGATTAGAGCCATAACGGAGACTAGACATCTATCACCCCACTACCACTATCAGAATAGAGCCATAAAGGAGACTAGACATCTACCACCCCACTACCACTATCAGATTAGAGCCATAAAGGAGACTAGACATCTACCACCCCACTACCACTATCAGATTAGAGCCATAAAGGAGACTAGACATCTACCACCTCACTACCATTATCAGATTAGAGCCATAAGGAGACTAGACATCTACCACCCCACTACCACTATCAGAGTAGAGCCATAAAGGAGACTAGACATCTACCACTATCAGATTAGAGCCATAAAGGAGACTAGACATCTACCACCCCACTACTACTATCATATTAGAGCCATAAGGGAGCCTAAACATCTACCACCCCACTACCACTATCAGATTAGAGCCATAAAGGAGACTAGACATCTATCACCCCACTACCAATATCAGATTAGAGCCATAAAGGAGACTAGACATCTACCACCCTACTACCACTATCAGATTAGAGCCATAAAGGAGACTAGACATCTACCACTATCAGATTAGAGCCATAAAGGAGACTAGACATCTACAACCCCACTACCTATATCAGATTAGAGTCATAAAGGAGACTAGACATCTACCACCCCACTACCACTATCAGATTAGAGCCATAAAGGAGACTAGACATCTACCACCCCACTACTACTATCAGATTAGAGCCATAAAGGAGACTAGACATCTACCACCTCACTACCACTATCAGATTAGAGCCATAAAGGAGACTAGACATCTACCACCCCACTACCACTATCAGATTAGAGCCATAAAGGAGACTAGACATCTACCACCTCACTACCACTATCAGATTAGAGCCATAAGGAGACTAGACATCTACCACTATCAGATTATAGCCATAAAGGAGTCTAGACATCTACCACCCCACTACTACTATCAGATTAGAGCCATAAGGGAGACTAAACATCTACCACCCCACTACCACTATCAGAGTAGAGCCATAAAGGAGACTAGACATCTACCACTATCAGATTAGAGCCATAAAGGAGACTAGACATCTACCACCCCACTACTACTATCATATTAGAGCCATAAGGGAGCCTAAACATCTACCACACCACTACCACTATCAGATTAGAGCCTTAAAGGAGACTAGACATCTATCACCCCACTACCAATATCAGATTAGAGCCATAAAGGAGACTAGACATCTACCACCCTACTACCACTATCAGATTAGAGCCATAAAGGAGACTAGACATCTACCACTATCAGATTAGAGCCATAAAGGAGACTAGACATCTACAACCCCACTACCTATATCAGATTAGAGTCATAAAGGAGACTAGACATCTACCACCCCACTACCACTATCAGATTAGAGCCATAAAGGAGACTAGACATCTACCACCCCACTACTACTATCAGATTAGAGCCATAAAGGAGACTAGACATCTACCACCCCACTACCACTATCAGATTAGAGCCATAAAGGAGACTAGACATCTATCACCCCACTACCAATATCAGATTAGAGCCATAAAGGAGACTAGACATCTACCACCCCACTACCACTATCAGATTAGAGCCATAAATGAGACTAGACATCTACCACTATCAGATTAGAGCCATAAAGGAGACTAGACATCTACCACCTCACTACCACTATCAGATTAGAGCCATAAGGAGACTAGACATCTACCACTATCAGATTATAGCCATAAAGGAGACTAGACATCTACCACCCCACTACTACTATCAGATTAGAGCCATAAGGGAGACTAAACATCTACCACCCCACTACCACTATCAGATTAGAGCCATAAAGGAGACTAGACATCTACCACCCCACTACTACTATCAGATTAGAGCCATAAGGGAGACTAGACATCTACCACCCCACTACCACTATCAGATTAGAGCCATAAAGGAGACTAGACATCTACCACCCCACTACCACTATCAGATTAGAGCCATAAAGGAGACTAGACATCTACCACCCCACTACCACTATCAGATTAGAGCCATAAAGGAGACTAGACATCTACCACCCCACTACCACTATCAGATTAGAGCCATAAAGGAGACTAGACATCTACCACCTCACTACCACTATCAGATTAGAGCCATAAGGAGACTAGACATCTACCACTATCAGATTATAGCCATAAAGGAGACTAGACATCTACCACCCCACTACTACTATCAGATCAGAGCCATAAGGGAGACTAAACATCTACCACCCCACTACCACTATCAGATTAGAGCCATAAAGGAGACTAGACATCTACCACCCCACTACTACTATCAGATTAGAGCCATAAGGGAGACTAGACATCTACCACCCCACTACCACTATCAGATTAGAGCCATAAAGGAGACTAGACATCTACCACCCCACTACCACTATCAGATTAGAGCCATAAAGGAGACTAGACATCTATCACCCCACTACCAATATCAGATTAGAGCCATAAAGGAGACTAGACATCTACCACCCCACTACCACTATCAGATTAGAGCCATAAGGAGACTAGATTAGATTAGCCATAAAGGAGACTAGACATCTACCACCCCACTACTACTATCAGATCAGAGCCATAAGGGAGACTAAACATCTACCACCCCACTACCACTATCAGATTATAGCCATAAAGGAGACTAGACATCTACCACCCCACTACTACTATCAGATTAGAGCCATAAGGGAGACTAGACATCTACCACCCCACTACCACTATCAGATTAGAGCCATAAAGGAGACTAGACATCTACCACCCCACTACCACTATCAGATTAGAGCCATAAAGGAGACTAGACATCTATCACCCCACTACCAATATCAGATTAGAGCCATAAAGGAGACTAGACATCTACCACCCCACTACCACTATCAGATTAGAGCCATAAATGAGACTAGACATCTACCACTATCAGATTAGAGCCATAAAGGAGACTAGACATCTACCACCTCACTACCACTATCAGATTAGAGCCATAAGGAGACTAGACATCTACCACTATCAGATTATAGCCATAAAGGAGACTAGACATCTACCACCCCACTACTACTATCAGATTAGAGCCATAAGGGAGACTAAACATCTACCACACCACTACCACTATCAGATTAGAGCCTTAAAGGAGACTAGACATCTATCACCCCACTACCAATATCAGATTAGAGCCATAAAGGAGACTAGACATCTACCACCCTACTACCACTATCAGATTAGAGCCATAAAGGAGACTAGACATCTACCACTATCAGATTAGAGCCATAAAGGAGACTAGACATCTACAACCCCACTACCTATATCAGATTAGAGTCATAAAGGAGACTAGACATCTACCACCCCACTACCACTATCAGATTAGAGCCATAAAGGAGACTAGACATCTACCACCCCACTACTACTATCAGATTAGAGCCATAAAGGAGACTAGACATCTACCACCTCACTACCACTATCAGATTAGAGCCATAAAGGAGACTAGACATCTACCACCCCACTACCACTATCAGATTAGAGCCATAAAGGAGACTAGACATCTACCACCTCACTACCACTATCAGATTAGGGCCATAAGGAGACTAGACATCTACCACTATCAGATTATAGCCATAAAGGAGACTAGACATCTACCACCCCACTACTACTATCAGATTAGAGCCATAAGGGAGACTAAACATCTACCACCCCACTACCACTATCAGATTAGAGCCATAAAGGAGACTAGACATCTACCACCCCACTACTACTATCAGATTAGAGCCATAAGGGAGACTAGACATCTACCACCCCACTACCACTATCAAAATAGAGCCATAAAGGAGACTAGACATCTACCACCCCACTACCACTATCAGATTAGAGCCATAAAGGAGACTAGACATCTATCACCCCACTACCAATATCAGATTAGAGCCATAAAGGAGACTAGACATCTACCACCCCACTACCACTATCAGATTAGAGCCATAAATGAGACTAGACATCTACCACCTCACTACCACTATCAGATTAGAGCCATAAAGGAGACTAGACATCTACCACTATCAGATTATAGCCATAAAGGAGACTAGACATCTACCACCCCACTACTACTATCAGATTAGAGCCATAAGGGAGACTAAACATCTACCACCCCACTACCACTATCAGATTAGAGCCATAAAGGAGACTAGACATCTACCACCCCACTACTACTATCAGATTAGAGCCATAAGGGAGACTAGACATCTACCACCCCACTACCACTATCAGATTAGAGCCATAAAGGAGACTAGACATCTACCACCCCACTACCACTATCAGATTAGAGCCATAAAGGAGACTAGACATCTATCACCCCACTACCACTATCAGATTAGAGCCATAAAGGAGACTAGACATCTACCACCCCACTACCACTATCAGATTAGAGCCATAAATGAGACTAGACATCTATCTACCACTATCAGATTAGAGCCATAAAGGAGACTAGACATCTACCACCTCACTACCACTATCAGATTAGAGCCATAAGGAGACTAGACATCTACCACTATCAGATTATAGCCATAAAGGAGACTAGACATCTACCACCCCACTACTACTATCAGATTAGAGCCATAAGGGAGACTAAACATCTACCACCCCACTACCACTATCAGATTAGAGCCATAAAGGAGACTAGACATCTACCACCCCACTACTACTATCAGATTAGAGCCATAAAGGAGACTAGACATCTACCACCCCACTACCACTATCAGATTAGAGCCATAAAGGAGACTAGACATCTATCACCCCACTACCAATATCAGATTAGAGCCATAAAGGAGACTAGACATCTACCACCCCACTACCACTATCAGATTAGAGCCATAAATGAGACTAGACATCTAACACTATCAGATTAGAGCCATAAAGGAGACTAGACATCTACCACCCCACTACCACTATCAGATTAGAGCCATAAAGGAGACTAGACATCTACCACTATCAGATTAGAGCCATAAAGGAGACTAGACATCTACCACCCCACTACCACTATCAGATTAGAGCCATAAAGGAGACTAGACATCTATCACCCCACTACCAATATCAGATTAGAGCCATAAAGGAGACTAGACATCTACCACCCCACTACCACTATCAGATTAGAGCCATAAAGGAGACTAGACATCTACCACCCCACTACCACTATCAGATTAGAGCCATAAAGGAGACTAGACATCTATCACCTCACTACCAATATCAGATTAGAGCCATAAAGGAGACTAGACATCTACCACCCCACTACCACTATCAGATTACATTTACATTTACATTTAAGTCATTTAGCAGACGCTCTTATCCAGAGCGACTTACAAGTTGGTGCATTCACCTTATGATGTCCAGTGGAACAACCACTTTACAATAGTGCATCTAACTCTAAGGGGGGGGGGGGGGGGGTTAGAAGGATTACTTTATCCTATCCTAGGTATTCCTTAAAGAGGTGGGGTTTCAGGTGTCTCCGGAAGGTGGTGATTGATTCCGCTGACCTGGCGTCGTGGGGGAGTTTGTTCCACCATTGGGGTGCCAGAGCAGCGAACAGTTTTGACTGGGCTGAGCGGGAGCTGTACTTCCTCAGAGGTAGGGAGGCGAGCAGGCCAGAGGTGGATGAACGCAGTGCCCTTGTTTGGGTGTAGGGCCTGATCAGAGCCTGAAGGTACGGAGGTGCCGTTCCCCTCACAGCTCCGTAGGCAAGCACCATGGTCTTGTAGCGGATGCGAGCTTCAACTGGAAGCCAGTGGAGAGAGCGGAGGAGCGGGGTGACGTGAGAGAACTTGGGAAGGTTGAACACCAGACGGGCTGCGGCGTTCTGGATGAGTTGTAGGGGTTTAATCGCACAGGCAGGGAGCCCAGCCAACAGCGAGTTGCAGTAATCCAGACGGGAGATGACAAGTGCCTGGATTAGGACCTGCGCCGCTTCCTGTGTGAGGCAGGGTCGTACTCTGCGAATGTTGAAGAGCATATCAGATTAGAGCCATAAAGGAGACTAGACATCTACCACCCCACTACCACTATCAGATTAGAGCCATAAAGGAGACTAGACATCTACCACTATCAGATTAGAGCCATAAAGGAGACTAGACATCTACCACCCCACTACCACTATCAGATTAGAGCCATAAAAGAGACTAGACATCTATCATCCCACTACCACTATCAGATTAGAGCCATAAAGGAGACTAGACATCTACCACTATCAGATTAGAGCCATAACGGAGACTAGACATCTATCACCCCACTACCACTATCAGAATAGAGCCATAAAGGAGACTAGACATCTACCACCCCACTACCACTATCAGATTAGAGCCATAAAGGAGACTAGACATCTACCACCTCACTACTACTATCAGATTAGAGCCATAAGGAGACTAGACATCTACCACCCCACTACCACTATCAGAGGAGAGCCATAAAGGAGACTAGACATCTACCACTATCAGATTAGAGCCATAAGGGAGACTAGACATCTACCACCCCACTACCACTATCAGATTAGAGCCATAAAGGAGACTAGACATCTACCACCCCACTACCACTATCAGATTAAAGCCATAAAGGAGACTAGACATCTATCACCCCACTACCAATATCAGATTAGAGCCATAAAGGAGACTAGACATCTACCACCCCACTACCACTATCAGATTAGAGCCATAAAGGAGACTAGACATCTACCACTATCAGATTAGAGCCATAAAGGAGACTAGACATCTACCACCCCACTACCACTATCAGATTAGAGCCATAAAGGAGACTAGACATCTATCACCCCACTACCAATATCAGATTAGAGCCATAAAGGAGACTAGACATCTACCACCCCACTACCACTATCAGATTAGAGCCATAAAGGAGACTAGACATCTACCACTATCAGATTAGAGCCATAAAGGAGACTAGACATCTACAACCCCACTACCTATATCAGATTAGAGTCATAAAGGAGACTAGACATCTACCACCCCACTACCACTATCAGATTAGAGCCATAAAGGAGACTAGACATCTACCACCCCACTACTACTATCAGATTAGAGCCATAAAGGAGACTAGACATCTACCACCTCACTACCACTATCAGATTAGAGCCATAAAGGAGACTAGACATCTACCACCCCACTACCACTATCAGATTAGAGCCATAAAGGAGACTAGACATCTACCACCTCACTACCACTATCAGATTAGGGCCATAAGGAGACTAGACATCTACCACTATCAGATTATAGCCATAAAGGAGACTAGACATCTACCACCCCACTACTACTATCAGATTAGAGCCATAAGGGAGACTAAACATCTACCACCCCACTACCACTATCAGATTAGAGCCATAAAGGAGACTAGACATCTACCACCCCACTACTACTATCAGATTAGAGCCATAAGGGAGACTAGACATCTACCACCCCACTACCACTATCAGATTAGAGCCATAAAGGAGACTAGACATCTACCACCCCACTACCACTATCAGATTAGAGCCATAAAGGAGACTAGACATCTACCACCCCACTACCACTATCAGATTAGAGCCATAAATGAGACTAGACATCTACCACTATCAGATTAGAGCCATAAAGGAGACTAGACATCTACCACCTCACTACCACTATCAGATTAGAGCCATAAGGAGACTAGACATCTACCACTATCAGATTATAGCCATAAAGGAGACTAGACATCTACCACCCCACTACCACTATCAGATTAGAGCCATAAGGGAGACTAAACATCTACCACCCCACTACCACTATCAGATTAGAGCCATAAAGGAGACTAGACATCTACCACCCCACTACCACTATCAGATTAGAGCCATAAATGAGACTAGACATCTACCACTATCAGATTAGAGCCATAAAGGAGACTAGACATCTACCACCCCACTACCACTATCAGATTAGAGCCATAAAGGAGACTAGACATCTACCACTATCAGATTAGAGCCATAAAGGAGACTAGACATCTACCACCCCACTACTACTATCAGATTAGAGCCATAAGGGAGACTAAACATCTACCACCCCACTACCACTATCAGATTAGAGCCATAAAGGAGACTAGACATCTACCACCCCACTACTACTATCAGATTAGAGCCATAAGGGAGACTAGACATCTACCACCCCACTACCACTATCAGATTAGAGCCATAAAGGAGACTAGACATCTACCACCCCACTACCACTATCAGATTAGAGCCATAAAGGAGACTAGACATCTACCACCCCACTACCACTATCAGATTAGAGCCATAAAGGAGACTAGACATCTACCACCTCACTACCACTATCAGATTAGAGCCATAAGGAGACTAGACATCTACCACTATCAGATTATAGCCATAAAGGAGACTAGACATCTACCACCCCACTACTACTATCAGATCAGAGCCATAAGGGAGACTAAACATCTACCACCCCACTACCACTATCAGATTATAGCCATAAAGGAGACTAGACATCTACCACCCCACTACTACTATCAGATTAGAGCCATAAGGGAGACTAGACATCTACCACCCCACTACCACTATCAGATTAGAGCCATAAAGGAGACTAGACATCTACCACCCCACTACCACTATCAGATTAGAGCCATAAAGGAGACTAGACATCTATCACCCCACTACCAATATCAGATTAGAGCCATAAAGGAGACTAGACATCTACCACCCCACTACCACTATCAGATTAGAGCCATAAATGAGACTAGACATCTACCACTATCAGATTAGAGCCATAAAGGAGACTAGACATCTACCACCTCACTACCACTATCAGATTAGAGCCATAAGGAGACTAGACATCTACCACTATCAGATTATAGCCATAAAGGAGACTAGACATCTACCACCCCACTACTACTATCAGATTAGAGCCATAAGGGAGACTAAACATCTACCACACCACTACCACTATCAGATTAGAGCCTTAAAGGAGACTAGACATCTATCACCCCACTACCAATATCAGATTAGAGCCATAAAGGAGACTAGACATCTACCACCCTACTACCACTATCAGATTAGAGCCATAAAGGAGACTAGACATCTACCACTATCAGATTAGAGCCATAAAGGAGACTAGACATCTACAACCCCACTACCTATATCAGATTAGAGTCATAAAGGAGACTAGACATCTACCACCCCACTACCACTATCAGATTAGAGCCATAAAGGAGACTAGACATCTACCACCCCACTACTACTATCAGATTAGAGCCATAAAGGAGACTAGACATCTACCACCTCACTACCACTATCAGATTAGAGCCATAAAGGAGACTAGACATCTACCACCCCACTACCACTATCAGATTAGAGCCATAAAGGAGACTAGACATCTACCACCTCACTACCACTATCAGATTAGGGCCATAAGGAGACTAGACATCTACCACTATCAGATTATAGCCATAAAGGAGACTAGACATCTACCACCCCACTACTACTATCAGATTAGAGCCATAAGGGAGACTAAACATCTACCACCCCACTACCACTATCAGATTAGAGCCATAAAGGAGACTAGACATCTACCACCCCACTACTACTATCAGATTAGAGCCATAAGGGAGACTAGACATCTACCACCCCACTACCACTATCAGATTAGAGCCATAAAGGAGACTAGACATCTACCACCCCACTACCACTATCAGATTAGAGCCATAAAGGAGACTAGACATCTATCACCCCACTACCAATATCAGATTAGAGCCATAAAGGAGACTAGACATCTACCACCCCACTACCACTATCAGATTAGAGCCATAAATGAGACTAGACATCTACCACCTCACTACCACTATCAGATTAGAGCCATAAAGGAGACTAGACATCTACCACTATCAGATTATAGCCATAAAGGAGACTAGACATCTACCACCCCACTACTACTATCAGATTAGAGCCATAAGGGAGACTAAACATCTACCACCCCACTACCACTATCAGATTAGAGCCATAAAGGAGACTAGACATCTACCACCCCACTACTACTATCAGATTAGAGCCATAAGGGAGACTAGACATCTACCACCCCACTACCACTATCAGATTAGAGCCATAAAGGAGACTAGACATCTACCACCCCACTACCACTATCAGATTAGAGCCATAAAGGAGACTAGACATCTACCACCCCACTACCACTATCAGATTAGAGCCATAAAGGAGACTAGACATCTACCACCTCACTACCACTATCAGATTAGAGCCATAAGGAGACTAGACATCTACCACTATCAGATTAGAGCCATAAAGGAGACTAGACATCTACCACCCCACTACCACTATCAGATTAGAGCCATAAGGGAGACTAGACATCTACCACCCCACTACCACTATCAGATTATAGCCATAAAGGAGACTAGACATCTACCACCCCACTACTACTATCAGATTAGAGCCATAAGGGAGATTAGACATCTACCACCCCACTACCACTATCAGATTAGAGCCATAAAGGAGACTAGACATCTACCACCCCACTACCACTATCAGATTAGAGCCATAAAGGAGACTAGACATCTATCACCCCACTACCACTATCAGATTAGAGCCATAAAGGAGACTAGACATCTACCACCCCACTACCACTATCAGATTAGAGCCATAAATGAGACTAGACATCTACCACTATCAGATTAGAGCCATAAAGGAGACTAGACATCTACCACCTCACTACCACTATCAGATTAGAGCCATAAGGAGACTAGACATCTACCACTATCAGATTATAGCCATAAAGGAGACTAGACATCTACCACCCCACTACTACTATCAGATTAGAGCCATAAGGGAGACTAAACATCTACCACCCCACTACCACTATCAGATTAGAGCCATAAAGGAGACTAGACATCTACCACCCCACTACTACTATCAGATTAGAGCCATAAAGGAGACTAGACATCTACCACCCCACTACCACTATCAGATTAGAGCCATAAAGGAGACTAGACATCTATCACCCCACTACCAATATCAGATTAGAGCCATAAAGGAGACTAGACATCTACCACCCCACTACCACTATCAGATTAGAGCCATAAATGAGACTAGACATCTAACACTATCAGATTAGAGCCATAAAGGAGACTAGACATCTACCACCCCACTACCACTATCAGATTAGAGCCATAAAGGAGACTAGACATCTACCACTATCAGATTAGAGCCATAAAGGAGACTAGACATCTACCACCCCACTACCACTATCAGATTAGAGCCATAAAGGAGACTAGACATCTATCACCCCGCTACCAATATCAGATTAGAGCCATAAAGGAGACTAGACATATACCACCCCACTACCACTATCAGATTAGAGCCATAAAGGAGACTAGACATCTACCACCCCACTACCACTATCAGATTAGAGCCATAAAGGAGACTAGACATCTATCACCTCACTACCAATATCAGATTAGAGCCATAAAGGAGACTAGACATCTACCACCCCACTACCACTATCAGATTACATTTACATTTACATTTAAGTCATTTAGCAGACGCTCTTATCCAGAGCGACTTACAAGTTGGTGCATTCACCTTATGATGTCCAGTGGAACAACCACTTTACAATAGTGCATCTAACTCTAAGGGGGGGGGGGGGGGGGGTTAGAAGGATTACTTTATCCTATCCTAGGTATTCCTTAAAGAGGTGGGGTTTCAGGTGTCTCCGGAAGGTGGTGATTGATTCCGCTGACCTGGCGTCGTGGGGGAGTTTGTTCCACCATTGGGGTGCCAGAGCAGCGAACAGTTTTGACTGGGCTGAGCGGGAGCTGTACTTCCTCAGAGGTAGGGAGGCGAGCAGGCCAGAGGTGGATGAACGCAGTGCCCTTGTTTGGGTGTAGGGCCTGATCAGAGCCTGAAGGTACGGAGGTGCCGTTCCCCTCACAGCTCCGTAGGCAAGCACCATGGTCTTGTAGCGGATGCGAGCTTCAACTGGAAGCCAGTGGAGAGAGCGGAGGAGCGGGGTGACGTGAGAGAACTTGGGAAGGTTGAACACCAGACGGGCTGCGGCGTTCTGGATGAGTTGTAGGGGTTTAATCGCACAGGCAGGGAGCCCAGCCAACAGCGAGTTGCAGTAATCCAGACGGGAGATGACAAGTGCCTGGATTAGGACCTGCGCCGCTTCCTGTGTGAGGCAGGGTCGTACTCTGCGAATGTTGAAGAGCATATCAGATTAGAGCCATAAAGGAGACTAGACATCTACCACCCCACTACCACTATCAGATTAGAGCCATAAAGGAGACTAGACATCTACCACTATCAGATTAGAGCCATAAAGGAGACTAGACATCTACCACCCCACTACCACTATCAGATTAGAGCCATAAAAGAGACTAGACATCTATCATCCCACTACCACTATCAGATTAGAGCCATAAAGGAGACTAGACATCTACCACTATCAGATTAGAGCCATAACGGAGACTAGACATCTATCACCCCACTACCACTATCAGAATAGAGCCATAAAGGAGACTAGACATCTACCACCTCACTACTACTATCAGATTAGAGCCATAAGGAGACTAGACATCTACCACCCCATTACCACTATCAGAGGAGAGCCATAAAGGAGACTAGACATCTCTACCACTATCAGATTAGAGCCATAAGGGAGACTAGACATCTACCACCCCACTACCACTATCAGATTAGAGCCATAAAGGAGACTAGACATCTACCACCCCACTACCACTATCAGATTAAAGCCATAAAGGAGACTAGACATCTATCACCCCACTACCAATATCAGATTAGAGCCATAAAGGAGACTAGACATCTACCACCCCACTACCACTATCAGATTAGAGCCATAAAGGAGACTAGACATCTACCACTATCAGATTAGAGCCATAAAGGAGACTAGACATCTACCACCCCACTACCACTATCAGATTAGAGCCATAAAGGAGACTAGACATCTATCACCCCACTACCAATATCAGATTAGAGCCATAAAGGAGACTAGACATCTACCACCCCACTACCACTATCAGATTAGAGCCATAAAGGAGACTAGACATCTACCACTATCAGATTAGAGCCATAAAGGAGACTAGACATCTACAACCCCACTACCTATATCAGATTAGAGTCATAAAGGAGACTAGACATCTACCACCCCACTACCACTATCAGATTAGAGCCATAAAGGAGACTAGACATCTACCACCCCACTACTACTATCAGATTAGAGCCATAAAGGAGACTAGACATCTACCACCTCACTACCACTATCAGATTAGAGCCATAAAGGAGACTAGACATCTACCACCCCACTACCACTATCAGATTAGAGCCATAAAGGAGACTAGACATCTACCACCTCACTACCACTATCAGATTAGGGCCATAAGGAGACTAGACATCTACCACTATCAGATTATAGCCATAAAGGAGACTAGACATCTACCACCCCACTACTACTATCAGATTAGAGCCATAAGGGAGACTAAACATCTACCACCCCACTACCACTATCAGATTAGAGCCATAAAGGAGACTAGACATCTACCACCCCACTACTACTATCAGATTAGAGCCATAAGGGAGACTAGACATCTACCACCCCACTACCACTATCAGATTAGAGCCATAAAGGAGACTAGACATCTACCACCCCACTACCACTATCAGATTAGAGCCATAAAGGAGACTAGACATCTACCACCCCACTACCACTATCAGATTAGAGCCATAAATGAGACTAGACATCTACCACTATCAGATTAGAGCCATAAAGGAGACTAGACATCTACCACCTCACTACCACTATCAGATTAGAGCCATAAGGAGACTAGACATCTACCACTATCAGATTATAGCCATAAAGGAGACTAGACATCTACCACCCCACTACTACTATCAGATTAGAGCCATAAGGGAGACTAAACATCTACCACCCCACTACCACTATCAGATTAGAGCCATAAAGGAGACTAGACATCTACCACCCCACTACTACTATCAGATTAGAGCCATAAGGGAGACTAGACATCTACCACCCCACTACCACTATCAGATTAGAGCCATAAAGGAGACTAGACATCTACCACCCCACTACCACTATCAGATTAGAGCCATAAAGGAGACTAGACATCTACCACCCCACTACCACTATCAGATTAGAGCCATAAAGGAGACTAGACATCTACCACCTCACTACCACTATCAGATTAGAGCCATAAGGAGACTAGACATCTACCACTATCAGATTATAGCCATAAAGGAGACTAGACATCTACCACCCCACTACTACTATCAGATCAGAGCCATAAGGGAGACTAAACATCTACCACCCACTACCACTATCAGATTATAGCCATAAAGGAGACTAGACATCTACCACCCCACTACTACTATCAGATTAGAGCCATAAGGGAGATTAGACATCTACCACCCCACTACCACTATCAGATTAGAGCCATAAAGGAGACTAGACATCTACCACCCCACTACCACTATCAGATTAGAGCCATAAAGGAGACTAGACATCTATCACCCCACTACCAATATCAGATTAGAGCCATAAAGGAGACTAGACATCTACCACCCCACTACCACTATCAGATTAGAGCCATAAATGAGACTAGACATCTACCACTATCAGATTAGAGCCATAAAGGAGACTAGACATCTACCACCTCACTACCACTATCAGATTAGAGCCATAAGGAGACTAGACATCTACCACTATCAGATTATAGCCATAAAGGAGACTAGACATCTACCACCCCACTACTACTATCAGATTAGAGCCATAAGGGAGACTAAACATCTACCACCCCACTACCACTATCAGATTAGAGCCATAAAGGAGACTAGACATCTACCACCCCACTACTACTATCAGATTAGAGCCATAAAGGAGACTAGACATCTACCACCCCACTACCACTATCAGATTAGAGCCATAAAGGAGACTAGACATCTATCACCCCACTACCAATATCAGATTAGAGCCATAAAGGAGACTAGACATCTACCACCCCACTACCACTATCAGATTAGAGCCATAAATGAGACTAGACATCTAACACTATCAGATTAGAGCCATAAAGGAGACTAGACATCTACCACCCCACTACCACTATCAGATTAGAGCCATAAAGGAGACTAGACATCTACCACTATCAGATTAGAGCCATAAAGGAGACTAGACATCTACCACCCCACTACCACTATCAGATTAGAGCCATAAAGGAGACTAGACATCTATCACCCCACTACCAATATCAGATTAGAGCCATAAAGGAGACTAGACATCTACCACCCCACTACCACTATCAGATTAGAGCCATAAAGGAGACTAGACATCTACCACCCCACTACCACTATCAGATTAGAGCCATAAAGGAGACTAGACATCTATCACCTCACTACCAATATCAGATTAGAGCCATAAAGGAGACTAGACATCTACCACCCCACTACCACTATCAGATTACATTTACATTTACATTTAAGTCATTTAGCAGATGCTCTTATCCAGAGCGACTTACAAGTTGGTGCATTCACCTTATGATGTCCAGTGGAACAACCACTTTACAATAGTGCATCTAACTCTAAGGGGGGGGGGGGGGGGTTAGAAGGATTACTTTATCCTACCCTAGGTATTCCTTAAAGAGGTGGGGTTTCAGGTGTCTCCGGAAGGTGGTGATTGACTCCGCTGACCTGGCGTCGTGAGGGAGTTTGTTCCACCATTGGGGTGCCAGAGCAGCGAACAGTTTTGACTGGGCTGAGCGGGAGCTGTACTTCCTCAGAGGTAGGGAGGCGAGCAGGCCAGAGGTGGATGAACGCAGTGCCCTTGTTTGGGTGTAGGGCCTGATCAGAGCCTGAAGGTACGGAGGTGCCGTTCCCCTCACAGCTCCGTAGGCAAGCACCATGGTCTTGTAGCGGATGCGAGCTTCAACTGGAAGCCAGTGGAGAGAGCGGAGGAGCGGGGTGACGTGAGAGAACTTGGGAAGGTTGAACACCAGACGGGCTGCGGCGTTCTGGATGAGTTGTAGGGGTTTAATCGCACAGGCAGGGAGCCCAGCCAACAGCGAGTTGCAGTAATCCAGACGGGAGATGACAAGTGCCTGGATTAGGACCTGCGCCGCTTCCTGTGTGAGGCAGGGTCGTACTCTGCGAATGTTGAAGAGCATATCAGATTAGAGCCATAAAGGAGACTAGACATCTACCACCCCACTACCACTATCAGATTAGAGCCATAAAGGAGACTAGACATCTACCACCTCACTACTACTATCAGATTAGAGCCATAAGGAGACTAGACATCTACCACCCCACTACCACTATCAGATTAGAGCCATAAAGGAGACTAGACATCTACCACCCCACTACCACTATCAGATTAAAGCCATAAAGGAGACTAGACATCTATCACCCCACTACCAATATCAGATTAGAGCCATAAAGGAGACTAGACATCTACCACCCCACTACCACTATCAGATTAGAGCCATAAAGGAGACTAGACATCTACCACTATCAGATTAGAGCCATAAAGGAGACTAGACATCTACCACCCCACTACTACTATCAGATTAGAGCCATAAAGGAGACTAGACATCTACCACCCCACTACCACTATCAGATTAGAGCCATAAAGGAGACTAGACATCTATCACCCCACTACCACTATCAGATTAAAGCCATAAAGGAGACTAGACATCTATCACCCCACTACCACTATCAGATTAGAGCCATAAAGGAGACTAGACATCTACCACCCCACTACCACTATCAGATTAGAGCCATAAAGGAGACTAGACATCTACCACTATCAGATTAGAGCCATAAAGGAGACTAGACATCTACCACCCCACTACTACTATCAGATTAGAGCCATAAAGGAGACTAGACATCTACCACCCCACTACCACTATCAGATTAGAGCCATAAAGGAGACTAGACATCTACCACCCCACTACCACTATCAGATTAAAGCCATAAAGGAGACTAGACATCTATCACCCCACTACCAATATCAGATTAGAGCCATAAAGGAGACTAGACATCTACAACCCCACTACCTATATCAGATTAGAGCCATAAAGGAGACTAGATATCTACCACCCCACTACCACTATCAGATTAGAGCCATAAAGGAGACTAGACATCTACCACTATCAGATTAGAGCCATAAAGGAGACTAGACATCTACCACCCCACTACCACTATCAGATTAGAGCCATAAAGGAGACTAGACATCTACCACCCCACTACCACTATCAGATTAGAGCCATAAAGGAGACTAGACATCTATCACCCCACTACCAATATCAGATTAGAGCCATAAAGGAGACTAGACATCTACCACCCCACTACCACTATCAGATTAGAGCCATAAAGGAGACTAGACATCTATCACCCCACTACCAATATCAGATTAGAGCCATAAAGGAGACTAGACATCTACCACTATCAGATTAGAGCCATAAAGGAGACTAGACATCTACCACCCCACTACCACTATCAGATTAGAGCCATAAAGGAGACTAGACATCTACCACCTCACTACCACTATCAGATTAGAGCCATAAGGAGACTAGACATCTACCACCCCACTACCACTATCAGAGTATAGCCATAAAGGAGACTAGACATCTACCACTATCAGATTAGAGCCATAAAGGAGACTAGACATCTTCCACCCCACTACCACTATCAGATTAGAGCCATAAAGGAGACTAGACATCTACCACCTCACTACCACTATCAGATTAGAGCCATAAGGAGACTAGACATCTACCACCCCACTACCACTATCAGAGTATAGCCATAAAGGAGACTAGACATCTACCACTATCAGATTAGAGCCATAAAGGAGACTAGACATCTATCACCCCACTACTACTATCAGAATAGAGCCATAAGGGAGACTAGACATCTACCACCCCACTACTACTGTCAGATTAGAGCCATAAAGGAGACTAGACATCTACCACCTCACTACCACTATCAGATTAGAACCATAAAGGAGACTAGACATCTATCATCCCACTACCACTATCAGATTAGAGCCATAAAGGAGACTAGACATCTATCACCCCACTACCAATATCAGATTAGAGCCATAAAGGAGACTAGACATCTACCACCCCACTACCACTATCAGAGTAGAGCCATAAAGGAGACTAGACATCTATCCACTATCAGATAAGAAGCCATAAAGGAGACTAGACATCTACCTCCCCACTACTACTATCAGATTAGAGCCATAAGGGAGACTAGACATCTACCACCCCACTACTACTGTCAGATTAGAGCCATAAAGGAGACTAGACATCTACCACCTCACTACCACTATCAGATTAGAGCCATAAGGAGACTAGACATCTACCACCCCACTACCACTATCAGAGTATAGCCATAAAGGAGACTAGACATCTACCACTATCAGATTAGAGCCATAAAGGAGACTAGACATCTATCACCCCACTACTACTATCAGAATAGAGCCATAAGGGAGACTAGACATCTACCACCCCACTACTACTGTCAGATTAGAGCCATAAAGGAGACTAGACATCTACCACCTCACTACCACTATCAGATTAGAACCATAAAGGAGACTAGACATCTATCATCCCACTACCACTATCAGATTAGAGCCATAAAGGAGACTAGACATCTACCACCCCACTACCACTATCAGATTAGAGCCATAAGGGAGACTAGACATCTACCACCCCACTACCACTATCAGAGTATAGCCATAAAGGAGACTAGACATCTACCACTATCAGATTAGAGCCATAAAGGAGACTAGACATCTACCACCCCACTACTACTATCAGATTAGAGCCATAAGGGAGACTAGACATCTACCACCCCACTACCACTATCAGATTAGAGCCATAAAGGAGACTAGACATCTACCACTATCAGATTAGAGCCATAACGGAGACTAGACATCTATCACCCCAATACCACTATCAGATTAGAGCCATAAAGGAGACTAGACATCTACCACTATCAGATTAGAGCCATAACGGAGACTAGACATCTATCACCCCACTACCACTATTAGAATAGAGCCATAAAGGAGACTAGACATCTACCATCCCACTACCACTATCAGATTAGAGCCATAAAGGAGACTAGACATCTATCTCCCCACTACCAATATCAGATTAGAGCCATAAGGGAGACTAGACATCTACCACTATCAGATTAGAGCCATAAAGGAGACTAGACATCTACCACCCCACTACCACTATCAGATTAGAACCATAAAGGAGACTAGACATCTACCACTATCAGATTAGAGCCATAAAGGAGACTAGACATCTACCACCCCACTACCACTATCAGATTAGAACCATAAAGGAGACTAGACATCTACCTATATCAGATTAGAGCCATAAAGGAGACTAGACATCTACCACCCCACTACCACTATCAGATTAGAGCCATAAAGGAGACTAGACATCTATCACCCCACTACCAATATCAGATTAGAGCCATAAAGGAGACTAGACATCTACCACCCCACTACCACTATCAGATTAGAGCCATAAAGGAGACTAGACATCTATCCACTATCAGATAAGAAGCCATAAAGGAGACTAGACATCTACCTCCCCACTACTACTATCAGATTAGAGCCATAAGGGAGACTAGACATCTACCACCCCACTACTACTGTCAGATTAGAGCCATAAAGGAGACTAGACATCTACCACCCCACTACCACTGTCAGATTAGAGCCATAAAGGAGACTAGACATCTACCACCCCACTACCACTATCAGAGTATAGCCATAAAGGAGACTAGACATCTACCACTATCAGATTAGAGCCATAAAGGAGACTAGACATCTACCACCCCACTACTACTATCAGATTCGAGCCATAAGGGAGACTAGACATCTACCACCCCACTACCACTATCAGATTAGAGCCATAAAGGAGACTAGACATCTACCACCCCACTACCACTATCAGAGTATAGCCATAAAGGAGACTAGACATCTACCACTATCAGATTAGAGCCATAAAGGAGACTAGACATCTACCACCCCACTACTACTATCAGATTCGAGCCATAAGGGAGACTAGACATCTACCACCCCACTACCACTATCAGATTAGAGCCATAAAGGAGACTAGACATCTACCACCCCACTACCACTATCAGATTAGAGCCATAAAGGAGACTAGACATCTATCACCCCACTACCAATATCAGATTAGAGCCATAAAGGAGACTAGACATCTACCACCCCACTACCACTATCAGAGTAGAGCCATAAAGGAGACTAGACATCTATCCACTATCAGATAAGAAGCCATAAAGGAGACTAGACATCTACCACCCCACTACCACTATCAGATTAGAGCCATAAGGGAGACTAGACATCTACCACCCCACTACCACTATCAGATTAGAGCCATAAAGGATACTAGACATCTACCACCCCACTACCACTATCAGATTAGAGCCATAAAGGAGACTAGACATCTACCACCCCACTACCACTATCAGATTAGAGCCATAAAGGAGACTAGACATCTACCACTATCAGATTAGAGCCATAAAGGAGACTAGACATCTATCACCCCACTACTACTATCAGAATAGAGCCATAAGGGAGACTAGACATCTACCACCCCACTACTACTGTCAGATTAGAGCCATAAAGGAGACTAGACATCTACCACCTCACTACCACTATCAGATTAGAACCATAAAGGAGACTAGACATCTATCATCCCACTACCACTATCAGATTAGAGCCATAAAGGAGACTAGACATCTACCACCCCACTACCACTATCAGATTAGAGCCATAAGGGAGACTAGACATCTACCACCCCACTACCACTATCAGAGTATAGCCATAAAGGAGACTAGACATCTACCACTATCAGATTAGAGCCATAAAGGAGACTAGACATCTACCACCCCACTACTACTATCAGATTAGAGCCATAAGGGAGACTAGACATCTACCACCCCACTACCACTATCAGATTAGAGCCATAAAGGAGACTAGACATCTACCACTATCAGATTAGAGCCATAACGGAGACTAGACATCTATCACCCCAATACCACTATCAGATTAGAGCCATAAAGGAGACTAGACATCTACCACTATCAGATTAGAGCCATAACGGAGACTAGACATCTATCACCCCACTACCACTATTAGAATAGAGCCATAAAGGAGACTAGACATCTACCATCCCACTACCACTATCAGATTAGAGCCATAAAGGAGACTAGACATCTATCTCCCCACTACCAATATCAGATTAGAGCCATAAGGGAGACTAGACATCTACCACTATCAGATTAGAGCCATAAAGGAGACTAGACATCTACCACCCCACTACCACTATCAGATTAGAACCATAAAGGAGACTAGACATCTACCACTATCAGATTAGAGCCATAAAGGAGACTAGACATCTACCACCCCACTACCACTATCAGATTAGAACCATAAAGGAGACTAGACATCTACCTATATCAGATTAGAGCCATAAAGGAGACTAGACATCTACCACCCCACTACCACTATCAGATTAGAGCCATAAAGGAGACTAGACATCTATCACCCCACTACCAATATCAGATTAGAGCCATAAAGGAGACTAGACATCTACCACCCCACTACCACTATCAGATTAGAGCCATAAAGGAGACTAGACATCTATCCACTATCAGATAAGAAGCCATAAAGGAGACTAGACATCTACCTCCCCACTACTACTATCAGATTAGAGCCATAAGGGAGACTAGACATCTACCACCCCACTACTACTGTCAGATTAGAGCCATAAAGGAGACTAGACATCTACCACCCCACTACCACTGTCAGATTAGAGCCATAAAGGAGACTAGACATCTACCACCCCACTACCACTATCAGAGTATAGCCATAAAGGAGACTAGACATCTACCACTATCAGATTAGAGCCATAAAGGAGACTAGACATCTACCACCCCACTACCACTATCAGATTAGAGCCATAAAGGAGACTAGACATCTACCACCCCACTACCACTATCAGATTAGAGCCATAAAGGAGACTAGACATCTACCACCCCACTACCACTATCAGAGTATAGCCATAAAGGAGACTAGACATCTACCACTATCAGATTAGAGCCATAAAGGAGACTAGACATCTACCACCCCACTACTACTATCAGATTCGAGCCATAAGGGAGACTAGACATCTACCACCCCACTACTACTATCAGATTAGAGCCATAAAGGAGACTAGACATCTACCACCCCACTACCACTATCAGATTAGAGCCATAAAGGAGACTAGACATCTATCACCCCACTACCAATATCAGATTAGAGCCATAAAGGAGACTAGACATCTACCACCCCACTACCGATATCAGATTAGAGCCATAAAGGAGACTAGACATCTATCCACTATCAGATAAGAGCCATAAAGGAGACTAGACATCTACCACCCCACTACTACTATCAGATTAGAGCCATAAGGGAGACTAGACATCTACCACCCCACTACTACTGTCAGATTAGAGCCATAAAGGAGACTAGACATCTACCACCTCACTACCACTATCAGATTAGAGCCATAAAGGAGACTAGACATCTACCACCCCACTACCACTATCAGAGTATAGCCATAAAGGAGACTAGACATCTACCACTATCAGATTAGAGCCATAAAGGAGACTAGACATCTACCACCCCACTACTACTATCAGATTAGAGCCATAAGGGAGACTAGACATCTACCACCCCACTACTACTGTCAGATTAGAGCCATAAAGGAGACTAGACATCTACCACCTCACTACCACTATCAGATTAGAACCATAAAGGAGACTAGACATCTATCATCCCACTACCACTATCAGATTAGAGCCATAAAGGAGACTAGACATCTTCCACCCCACTACCACTATCAGATTAGAGCCATAAAGGAGACTAGACATCTACCACCCCACTACCACTATCAGAGTATAGCCATAAAGGAGACTAGACATCTACCACTATCAGATTAGAGCCATAAAGGAGACTAGACATCTACCACCCCACTACTACTATCAGATTAGAGCCATAAGGGAGACTAGACATCTACCACCCCACTACCACTATCAGATTAGAGCCATAAAGGAGACTAGACATCTACCACTATCAGATTAGAGCCATAACGGAGACTAGACATCTATCACCCCAATACCACTATCAGATTAGAGCCATAAAGGAGACTAGACATCTACCACTATCAGATTAGAGCCATAACGGAGACTACACATCTATCACCCCACTACCACTATTAGAATAGAGCCATAAAGGAGACTAGACATCTACCATCCCACTACCACTATCAGATTAGAGCCATAAAGGAGACTAGACATCTATCTCCCCACTACCAATATCAGATTAGAGCCATAAAGGAGACTAGACATCTACCACCCCACTACCACTATCAGATTAGAGCCATAAAGGAGACTAGACATCTACCACTATCAGATTAGAGCCATAAAGGAGACTAGACATCTACAACCCCACTACCTATATCAGATTAGAGCCATAAAGGAGACTAGACATCTACCACCCCACTACCACTATCAGATTAGAACCATAAAGGAGACTAGACATCTACCACTATCAGATTAGAGCCATAAAGGAGACTAGACATCTACCACCCCACTACCACTATCAGATTAGAACCATAAAGGAGACTAGACATCTACCTATATCAGATTAGAGCCATAAAGGAGACTAGACATCTACCACCCCACTACCACTATCAGATTAGAGCCATAAAGGAGACTAGACATCTATCACCCCACTACCAATATCAGATTAGAGCCATAAAGGAGACTAGACATCTACCACCCCACTACCACTATCAGATTAGAGCCATAAAGGAGACTAGACATCTATCCACTATCAGATAAGAAGCCATAAAGGAGACTAGACATCTACCTCCCCACTACTACTATCAGATTAGAGCCATAAGGGAGACTAGACATCTACCACCCCACTACTACTGTCAGATTAGATCCATAAAGGAGACTAGACATCTACCACCTCACTACCACTATCAGATTAGAACCATAAAGGAGACTAGACATCTTCCACCCCACTACCACTATCAGATTAGAGCCATAAAGGAGACTAGACATCTACCACCCCACTACCACTGTCAGATTAGAGCCATAAAGGAGACTAGACATCTACCACCCCACTACCACTATCAGAGTATAGCCATAAAGGAGACTAGACATCTACCACTATCAGATTAGAGCCATAAAGGAGACTAGACATCTACCACCCCACTACTACTATCAGATTCGAGCCATAAGGGAGACTAGACATCTACCACCCCACTACCACTATCAGATTAGAGCCATAAAGGAGACTAGACATCTACCACCCCACTACTACTATCAGATTAGAGCCATAAAGGAGACTAGACATCTACCACCCCACTACCACTATCAGATTAGAGCCATAAAGGAGACTAGACATCTATCCACTATCAGATAAGAAGCCATAAAGGAGACTAGACATCTACCTCCCCACTACTACTATCAGATTAGAGCCATAAGGGAGACTAGACATCTACCACCCTACTACTACTGTCAGATTAGAGCCATAAAGGAGACTAGACATCTACCACCTCACTACCACTATCAGATTAGAACCATAAAGGAGACTAGACATCTTCCACCCCACTACCACTATCAGATTAGAGCCATAAAGGAGACTAGACATCTACCACCCCACTACCACTGTCAGATTAGAGCCATAAAGGAGACTAGACATCTACCACCCCACTACCACTATCAGAGTATAGCCATAAAGGAGACTAGACATCTACCACTATCAGATTAGAGCCATAAAGGAGACTAGACATCTACCACCCCACTACTACTATCAGATTCGAGCCATAAGGGAGACTAGACATCTACCACCCCACTACCACTATCAGATTAGAGCCATAAAGGAGACTAGACATCTACCACCCCACTACTACTATCGGATTAGAGCCATAAAGGAGACTAGACATCTACCTCCTCACTACCACTATCAGATTAGAACCATAAAGGAGACTAGACATCTATCATCCCACTACCACTATCAGATTATAGCCATAAAGGAGACTAGACATCTACCACTATCAGATTAGAGCCATAATGGAGACTAGACATCTATCACCCCACTACCACTATCAGATTAGAGCCATAAAGGAGACTAGACATCTACCACTATCAGATTAGAGCCATAACGGAGACTAGACATCTATCACCCCACTACCACTATCAGAATAGAGCCATAAAGGAGACTAGACATCTACCACCCCACTACCACTATCAGATTAGAGCCATAAAGGAGACTAGACATCTACCACCCCACTACCACTATCAGATTAGAGCCATAAAGGAGACTAGACATCTACCACCTCACTACCACTATCAGATTAGAGCCATAAGGAGACTAGACATCTACCACCCCACTACCACTATCAGATTAGAGCCATAAAGGAGACTAGACATCTTCCACCCCACTACCACTATCAGATTAGAGCCATAAAGGAGACTAGACATCTACCACCCCACTACCACTATCAGATTAGAGCCATAAAGGAGACTAGACATCTACCACCCCACTACCACTATCAGAGTATAGCCATAAAGGAGACTAGACATCTACCACTATCAGATTAGAGCCATAAAGGAGACTAGACATCTACCACCCCACTACTACTATCAGATTAGAGCCATAAGGGAGACTAGACATCTACCACCCCACTACCACTATCAGATTAGAGCCATAAAGGAGACTAGACATCTACCACCCCACTACCACTATCAGATTAGAGCCATAAAGGAGACTAGACATCTACCACCTCACTACCACTATCAGATTAGAGCCATAAAGGAGACTAGACATCTATCATCCCACTACCACTATCAGATTATAGCCATAAAGGAGACTAGACATCTACCACTATCAGATTAGAGCCATAACGGAGACTAGACATCTATCACCCCACTACCACTATCAGATTAGAGCCATAAAGGAGACTAGACATCTACCACTATCAGATTAGAGCCATAACGGAGACTAGACATCTATCACCCCACTACCACTATCAGAATAGAGCCATAAAGGAGACTAGACATCTACCACCCCACTACCACTATCAGATTAGAGCCATAAAGGAGACTAGACATCTACCACCCCACTACCACTATCAGATTAGAGCCATAAAGGAGACTAGACATCTACCACCTCACTACCACTATCAGATTAGAGCCATAAGGAGACTAGACATCTACCACCCCACTACCACTATCAGAGTAGAGCCATAAAGGAGACTAGACATCTACCACTATCAGATTAGAGCCATAAAGGAGACTAGACATCTACCACCCCACTACTACTATCAGATTCGAGCCATAAGGGAGACTAGACATCTACCACCCCACTACTACTATCAGATTAGAGCCATAAAGGAGACTAGACATCTACCACCCCACTACCACTATCAGATTAGAGCCATAAAGGAGACTAGACATCTATCACCCCACTACCAATATCAGATTAGAGCCATAAAGGAGACTAGACATCTACCACCCCACTACCACTATCAGATTAGAGCCATAAAGGAGACTAGACATCTATCCACTATCAGATAAGAAGCCATAAAGGAGACTAGACATCTACCACCCCACTACCACTATCAGATTAGAGCCATAAAGGAGACTAGACATCTATCACCCCACTACCAATATCAGATTAGAGCCATAAAGGAGACTAGACATCTACCACCCCACTACCACTATCAGATTAGAGCCATAAAGGAGACTAGACATCTATCACCCCACTACCAATATCAGATTAGAGCCATAAAGGAGACTAGACATCTACCACCCCACTACCACTATCAGATTAGAGCCATAAAGGAGACTAGACATCTATCACCCCAATACCACTATCAGATTAGAGCCATAAAGGAGACTAGACATCTACCACTATCAGATTAGAGCCATAACGGAGACTAGACATCTATCACCCCACTACCACTATTAGAATAGAGCCATAAAGGAGACTAGACATCTACCACCCCACTACCACTATCAGATTAGAGCCATAAAGGAGACTAGACATCTATCTCCCCACTACCAATATCAGATTAGAGCCATAAAGGAGACTAGACATCTACCACCCCACTACCACTATCAGATTAGAGCCATAAAGGAGACTAGACATCTACCACTATCAGATTAGAGCCATAAAGGAGACTAGACATCTATCATCCCACTACCACTATCAGATTATAGCCATAAAGGAGACTAGACATCTACCACTATCAGATTAGAGCCATAACGGAGACTAGACATCTATCACCCCACTACCACTATCAGATTAGAGCCATAAAGGAGACTAGACATCTACCACTATCAGATTAGAGCCATAACGGAGACTAGACATCTATCACCCCACTACCACTATCAGAATAGAGCCATAAAGGAGACTAGACATCTACCACCCCACTACCACTATCAGATTAGAGCCATAAAGGAGACTAGACATCTACCACCCCACTACCACTATCAGATTAGAGCCATAAAGGAGACTAGACATCTACCACCTCACTACCACTATCAGATTAGAGCCATAAGGAGACTAGACATCTACCACCCCACTACCACTATCAGAGTAGAGCCATAAAGGAGACTAGACATCTACCACTATCAGATTAGAGCCATAAAGGAGACTAGACATCTACCACCCCACTACTACTATCAGATTAGAGCCATAAGGGAGACTAAACATCTACCACCCCACTACCACTATCAGATTAGAGCCATAAAGGAGACTAGACATCTACCACCCCACTACTACTATCAGATTAGAGCCATAAGGGAGACTAGACATCTACCACCCCACTACCACTATCAGATTAGAGCCATAAAGGAGACTAGACATCTACCACCCCACTACCACTATCAGATTAGAGCCATAAAGGAGACTAGACATCTATCACCCCACTACCAATATCAGATTAGAGCCATAAAGGAGACTAGACATCTACCACCCCACTACCACTATCAGATTAGAGCCATAAAGGAGACTAGACATCTATCACCCCACTACCAATATCAGATTAGAGCCATAAAGGAGACTAGACATCTACCACCCCACTACCACTATCAGATTAGAGCCATAAAGGAGACTAGACATCTATCACCCCAATACCACTATCAGATTAGAGCCATAAAGGAGACTAGACATCTACCACTATCAGATTAGAGCCATAACGGAGACTAGACATCTATCACCCCACTACCACTATTAGAATAGAGCCATAAAGGAGACTAGACATCTACCACCCCACTACCACTATCAGATTAGAGCCATAAAGGAGACTAGACATCTATCTCCCCACTACCAATATCAGATTAGAGCCATAAAGGAGACTAGACATCTACCACCCCACTACCACTATCAGATTAGAGCCATAAAGGAGACTAGACATCTACCACTATCAGATTAGAGCCATAAAGGAGACTAGACATCTACAACCCCACTACCTATATCAGATTAGAGCCATAAAGGAGACTAGATATCTACCACCCCACTACCACTATCAGATTAGAGCCATAAAGGAGACTAGACATCTACCACTATCAGATTAGAGCCATAAAGGAGACTAGACATCTACCACCCCACTACCACTATCAGATTAGAGCCATAAAGGAGACTAGACATCTATCACCCCACTACCAATATCAGATTAGAGCCATAAAGGAGACTAGACATCTACCACCCCACTACCACTATCAGATTAGAGCCATAAAGGAGACTAGACATCTACCACTATCAGATTAGAGCCATAAAGGAGACTAGACATCTACCACCCCACTACTACTATCAGATTCGAGCCATAAGGGAGACTAGACATCTACCACCCCACTACCACTATCAGATTAGAGCCATAAAGGAGACTAGACATCTACCACCCCACTACTACTATCAGATTAGAGCCATAAAGGAGACTAGACATCTACCACCTCACTACCACTATCAGATTAGAACCATAAAGGAGACTAGACATCTATCATCCCACTACCACTATCAGATTATAGCCATAAAGGAGACTAGACATCTACCACTATCAGATTAGAGCCATAACGGAGACTAGACATCTATCACCCCACTACCACTATCAGATTAGAGCCATAAAGGAGACTAGACATCTACCACTATCAGATTAGAGCCATAAAGGAGACTAGACATCTATCACCCCACTACCACTATCAGAATAGAGCCATAAAGGAGACTAGACATCTACCACCCCACTACCACTATCAGATTAGAGCCATAAAGGAGACTAGACATCTACCACCCCACTACCACTATCAGATTAGAGCCATAAAGGAGACTAGACATCTACCACCTCACTACCACTATCAGATTAGAGCCATAAGGAGACTAGACATCTACCACCCCACTACCACTATCAGAGTAGAGCCATAAAGGAGACTAGACATCTACCACTATCAGATTAGAGCCATAAAGGAGACTAGACATCTACCAACCCACTACTACTATCAGATTAGAGCCATAAGGGAGACTAAACATCTACCACCCCACTACCACTATCAGATTAGAGCCATAAAGGAGACTAGACATCTACCACCCCACTACTACTATCAGATTAGAGCCATAAGGGAGACTAGACATCTACCACCCCACTACCACTATCAGATTAGAGCCATAAAGGAGACTAGACATCTACCACCCCACTACCACTATCAGATTAGAGCCATAAAGGAGACTAGACATCTATCACCCCACTACCAATATCAGATTAGAGCCATAAAGGAGACTAGACATCTACCACCCCACTACCACTATCAGATTAGAGCCATAAAGGAGACTAGACATCTACCACCCCACTACTACTATCAGATTAGAGCCATAAGGGAGACTAGACATCTACCACCCCACTACCACTATCAGATTAGAGCCATAAAGGAGACTAGACATCTACCACCCCACTACCACTATCAGATTAGAGCCATAAAGGAGACTAGACATCTATCACCCCACTACCAATATCAGATTAGAGCCATAAAGGAGACTAGACATCTACCACCCCACTACCACTATCAGATTAGAGCCATAAAGGAGACTAGACATCTATCACCCCACTACCAATATCAGATTAGAGCCATAAAGGAGACTAGACATCTACCACCCCACTACCACTATCAGATTAGAGCCATAAAGGAGACTAGACATCTATCACCCCAATACCACTATCAGATTAGAGCCATAAAGGAGACTAGACATCTACCACTATCAGATTAGAGCCATAAAGGAGACTAGACATCTATCCACTATCAGATAAGAAGCCATAAAGGAGACTAGACATCTACCACCCCACTACTACTATCAGATTAGAGCCATAAGGGAGACTAGACATCTACCACCCCACTACTACTGTCAGATTAGAGCCTTAAAGGAGACTAGACATCTACCACCTCACTACCACTATCAGATTAGAACCATAAAGGAGACTAGACATCTATCATCCCACTACCACTATCAGATTAGAGCCATAAAGGAGGCTAGACATCTATCACCCCACTACCACTATCAGATTAGAGCCATAAAGGAGACTAGACATCTTCCACCCCACTACCACTATCAGATTAGAGCCATAAAGGAGACTAGACATCTACCACCCCACTACCACTATCAGATTAGAGCCAGAAAGGAGACTAGACATCTACCACCCCACTACCACTATCAGAGTATAGCCATAAAGGAGACTAGACATCTACCACTATCAGATTAGAGCCATAAAGGAGACTAGACATCTACCACCCCACTACTACTATCAGATTAGAGCCATAAGGGAGACTAGACATCTACCACCCCACTACCACTATCAGATTAGAGCCATAAAGGAGACTAGACATCTACCACCCCACTACTACTATCAGATTAGAGCAATAAAGGAGACTAGACATCTACCACCTCACTACCACTATCAGATTAGAACCATAAAGGAGACTAGACATCTATCATCCCACTACCACTATCAGATTATAGCCATAAAGGAGACTAGACATCTACCACTATCAGATTAGAGCCATAACGGAGACATCTATCACCCCACTACCACTATCAGATTAGAGCCATAAAGGAGACTAGACATCTACCACTATCAGATTAGAGCCATAACGGAGACTAGACATCTATCACCCCACTACCACTATCAGAATAGAGCCATAAAGGAGACTAGACATCTACCACCCCACTACCACTATCAGATTAGAGCCATAACGGAGACTAGACATCTATCACCCCACTACCACTATCAGAATAGAGCCATAAAGGAGACTAGACATCTACCACCCCACTACCACTATCAGATTAGAGCCATAAAGGAGACTAGACATCTACCACCCCACTACCACTATCAGATTAGAGCCATAAAGGAGACTAGACATCTACCACCTCACTACCATTATCAGATTAGAGCCATAAGGAGACTAGACATCTACCACCCCACTACCACTATCAGAGTATAGCCATAAAGGAGACTAGACATCTACCAAAATCAGATTAGAGCCATAAAGGAGACTAGACATCTACCACCCCACTACTACTATCAGATTAGAGCCATAAGGGAGACTAAACATCTACCACCCCACTACCACTATCAGATTAGAGCCATAAAGGAGACTAGACATCTATCACCCCAGTACCAATATCAGATTAGAGCCATAAAGGAGACTAGACATCTACCACCCTACTACCACTATCAGATTAGAGCCATAAAGGAGACTAGACATCTACCACTATCAGATTAGAGCCATAAAGGAGACTAGACATCTACAACCCCACTACCTATATCAGATTAGAGCCATAAAGGAGACTAGACATCTACCACCCCACTACCACTATCAGATTAGAGCCATAAAGGAGACTAGACATCTACCACCCCACTACTACTATCAGATTAGAGCCATAAAGGAGACTAGACATCTACCACCTCACTACCACTATCAGATTAGAGCCATAAAGGAGACTAGACATCTACCACCCCACTACCACTATCAGATTAGAGCCATAAAGGAGACTAGACATCTACCACCTCACTACCACTATCAGATTAGAGCCATAAGGAGACTAGACATCTACCACTATCAGATTATAGCTATAAAGGAGACTAGACATCTACCACCCCACTACTACTATCAGATTAGAGCCATAAAGGAGACTAGACATCTACAACTATCAGATTAGAGCCATAACGGAGACTAGACATCTATCACCCCACTACCACTATCAGATTAGAGCCATAAAGGAGACTAGACATCTACCACTATCAGATTAGAGCCATAAAGGAGACTAGACATCTACCACCCCACTACTACTATCAGATTAGAGCCATAAGGGAGACTAAACATCTACCACCCGACTACCACTATCAGATTAGAGCCATAAAGGAGACTAGACATCTACCACTATCAGAATAGAGCCATAAAGGAGACTAGACATCTACCACCCCACTACCACTATCAGATTAGAGCCATAAAGGAGACTAGACATCTACCACTATCAGATTAGAACCATAAAGGAGACTAGACATCTACCACCCCACTACCACTATCAGATTAGAGCCATAAAGGAGACTAGACATCTATCACCCCACTACCAATATCAGATTAGAGCCATAAAGGAGACTAGACATCTCCACCCCACTACCACTATCAGATTAGAGCCATAAAGGAGACTAGACATCTATCCACTATCAGATAAGAAGCCATAAAGGAGACTAGACATCTACCACCCCACTACTACTATCAGATTAGAGCCATAAGGGAGACTAGACATCTACCACCCCACTACTACTGTCAGATTAGAGCCATAAAGGAGACTATACATCTACCACCTCAATACCACTATCAGATTAGAACCATAAAGGAGACTAGACATCTATCATCCAACTACCACTATCAGATTAGAGCCATAAAGGAGACTAGACATCTATCACCCCACGACCACTATCAGATTAGAGCCATAAAGGAGACTAGACATCTACCACTATCAGATTAGAGCCATAACGGAGACTAGACATCTATCACCCCACTACCACTATCAGATTAGAGCCATAAAGGAGACTAGACATCTACCACTATCAGATTAGAGCCATAAAGGAGACTAGACATCTACCACCCCACTACTACTATCAGATTAGAGCCATAAGGGAGACTAAACATCTACCACCCCACTACCACTATCAGATTAGAGCCATAAAGGAGACTAGACATCTATCACCCCACTACCAATATCAGATTAGAGCCATAAAGGAGACTAGACATCTACCACCCTACTACCACTATCAGATTAGAGCCATAAAGGAGACTAGACATCTACCACCCCACTACTACTATCAGATTAGAGCCATAAAGGAGACTAGACATCTACAACCCCACTACCTATATCAGATTAGAGCCATAAAGGAGACTAGACATCTACCACCCCACTACCACTATCAGATTAGAGCCATAAAGGAGACTAGACATCTACCACCCCACTACTACTATCAGATTAGAGCCATAAAGGAGACTAGACATCTACCACCTCACTACCACTATCAGATTAGAGCCATAAAGGAGACTAGACATCTACCACCCCACTACCACTATCAGATTAGAGCCATAAAGGAGACTAGACATCTACCACCTCACTACCACTATCAGATTAGAGCCATAAGGAGACTAGACATCTACCACTATCAGATTATAGCCATAAAGGAGACTAGACATCTACCACCCCACTACTACTATCAGATTAGAGCCATAAAGGAGACTAGACATCTACCACTATCAGATTAGAGCCATAACGGAGACTAGACATCTATCACCCCACTACCACTATCAGATTAGAGCCATAAAGGAGACTAGACATCTACCACTATCAGATTAGAGCCATAAAGGAGACTAGACATCTACCACCCCACTACTACTATCAGATTAGAGCCATAAGGGAGACTAAACATCTACCACCCCACTACCACTATCAGATTAGAGCCATAAAGGAGACTAGACATCTACCACTATCAGATTAGAGCCATAAAGGAGACTAGACATCTACCACCATCAGATTAGAGCCATAAAGGAGACTAGACATCCCACCCCACTACCACTATCAGATTAGAACCATAAAGGAGACTAGACATCTACCACCCCACTACCACTATCAGATTAGAGCCATAAAGGAGACTAGACATCTATCACCCCACTACCAATATCAGATTAGAGCCATAAAGGAGACTAGACATCTCCACCCCACTACCACTATCAGATTAGAGCCATAAAGGAGACTAGACATCTATCCACTATCAGATAAGAAGCCATAAAGGAGACTAGACATCTACCACCCCACTACTACTATCAGATTAGAGCCATAAGGGAGACTAGACATCTACCACCCCACTACTACTGTCAGATTAGAGCCATAAAGGAGACTATACATCTACCACCTCACTACCACTATCAGATTAGAACCATAAAGGAGACTAGACATCTATCATCCCACTACCACTATCAGATTAGAGCCATAAAGGAGACTAGACATCTATCACCCCACGACCACTATCAGATTAGAGCCATAAAGGAGACTAGACATCTACCACCCCACTACCACTATCAGATTAGAGCCATAAAGGAGACTAGACATCTACCACCCACTACCACTATCAGAGTATAGCCATAAAGGAGACTAGACATCTACCACTATCAGATTAGAGCCATAAAGGAGACTAGACATCTACCACCCCACTACTACTATCAGATTAGAGCCATAAGGGAGACTAGACATCTACCACCCCACTACCACTATCAGATTAGAGCCATAAAGGAGACTAGACATCTACCACCCCACTACTACTGTCAGATTAGAGCCATAAAGGAGACTAGACATCTACCACCTCACTACCACTATCAGATTAGAACCACAAAGGAGACTAAACATCTATCATCCCACTACCACTATCAGATTATAGCCATAAAGGAGACTAGACATCTACCACTATCAGATTAGAGCCATAACGGAGACTAGACATCTATCACCCCACTACCACTATCAGATTAGAGCCATAAAGGAGACTAGACATCTACCACTATCAGATTAGAGCCATAAAGGAGACTAGACATCTATCACCCCACTACCACTATCAGATTAGAGCCATAAGGGAGACTAGACATCTACCACCCCACTACCACTATCAGATTAGAGCCATAAAGGAGACTAGACATCTACCACCCCACTACCACTATCAGATTAGAGCCATAAAGGAGACTAGACCTCTACCACCCCACTACCACTATCAGATTAGAGCCATAAAGGAGACTAGACATCTACCACCCCACTACCACTATCAGATTAGAGCCATAAAGGAGACTAGACATCTAAAACCCCACTACCTATATCAGATTAGAGCCATAAAGGAGACTAGACATCTACCACCCCACTACCACTATCAGATTAGAGCCATAAAGGAGACTAGACATCTACCACTATCAGATTAGAGCCATAAAGGAGACTAGACATCTACCACCCCACTACTACTATCAGATTAGAGCCATAAGGGAGACTAGACATCTACCACCCCACTACCACTATCAGATTAGAGCCATAAAGGAGACTAGACATCTACCACCCCACTACCACTATCAGATTAGAGCAATAAAGGAGACTAGACATCTACCACCTCACTACCACTATCAGATTAGAACCATAAAGGAGACTAGACATCTATCATCCCACTACCACTATCAGATTATAGCCATAAAGGAGACTAGACATCTACCACTATCAGATTAGAGCCATAACGGAGACATCTATCACCCCACTACCACTATCAGATTAGAGCCATAAAGGAGACTAGACATCTACCACCCTACTACCACTATCAGATTAGAGCCATAAAGGAGACTAGACATCTACCAACCTACTACCACTATCAGATTAGAGCCATAAAGGAGACTAGACATCTACCACTATCAGATTAGAGCCATAAAGGAGACTAGACATCTACAACCCCACTACCTATATCAGATTAGAGCCATAAAGGAGACTAGACATCTACCACCCCACTACCACTATCAGATTAGAGCCATAAAGGAGACTAGACATCTACCACCCCACTACTACTATCAGATTAGAGCCATAAAGGAGACTAGACATCTACCACCTCACTACCACTATCAGATTAGAGCCATAAAGGAGACTAGACATCTACCACCCCACTACCACTATCAGATTAGAGCCATAAAGGAGACTAGACATCTACCACCTCACTACCACTATCAGATTAGAGCCATAAGGAGACTAGACATCTACCACCCCACTACCACTATCAGATTATAGCCATAAAGGAGACTAGACATCTACCACCCCACTACTACTATCAGATTAGAGCCATAAAGGAGACTAGACATCTACCACTATCAGATTAGAGCCATAACGGAGACTAGACATCTATCACCCCACTACCACTATCAGATTAGAGCCATAAAGGAGACTAGACATCTACCACTATCAGATTAGAGCCATAAAGGAGACTAGACATCTACCACCCCACTACTACTATCAGATTAGAGCCATAAGGGAGACTAAACATCTACCACCCCACTACCACTATCAGATTAGAGCCATAAAGGAGACTAGACATCTACCACTATCAGATTAGAGCCATAAAGGAGACTAGACATCTACCACCATCAGATTAGAGCCATAAAGGAGACTAGACATCTACCACTATCAGATTAGAACCATAAAGGAGACTAGACATCTACCACCCCACTACCACTATCAGATTAGAGCCATAAAGGAGACTAGACATCTATCACCCCACTACCAATATCAGATTAGAGCCATAAAGGAGACTAGACATCTCCACCCCACTACCACTATCAGATTAGAGCCATAAAGGAGACTAGACATCTATCCACTATCAGATAAGAAGCCATAAAGGAGACTAGACATCTACCACCCCACTACTACTATCAGATTAGAGCCATAAGGGAGACTAGACATCTACCACCCCACTACTACTGTCAGATTAGAGCCATAAAGGAGACTATACATCTACCACCTCACTACCACTATCAGATTAGAACCATAAAGGAGACTAGACATCTACCACCCCACTACCACTATCAGATTAGAGCCATAAAGGAGACTAGACATCTATCACCCCACGACCACTATCAGATTAGAGCCATAAAGGAGACTAGACATCTACCACCCCACTACCACTATCAGATTAGAGCCATAAAGGAGACTAGACATCTACCACCCACTACCACTATCAGAGTATAGCCATAAAGGAGACTAGACATCTACCACTATCAGATTAGAGCCATAAAGGAGACTAGACATCTACCACCCCACTACTACTATCAGATTAGAGCCATAAGGGAGACTAGACATCTACCACCCCACTACCACTATCAGATTAGAGCCATAAAGGAGACTAGACATCTACCACCCCACTACTACTGTCAGATTAGAGCCATAAAGGAGACTAGACATCTACCACCTCACTACCACTATCAGATTAGAACCACAAAGGAGACTAAACATCTATCATCCCACTACCACTATCAGATTATAGCCATAAAGGAGACTAGACATCTACCACTATCAGATTAGAGCCATAACGGAGACTAGACATCTATCACCCCACTACCACTATCAGATTAGAGCCATAAAGGAGACTAGACATCTACCACTATCAGATTAGAGCCATAAAGGAGACTAGACATCTACCACCCCACTACCACTATCAGATTAGAGCCATAAAGGAGACTAGACATCTACCACCCCACTACCACTATCAGATTAAAGGAGACTAGACATCTACCACCCCACTACCACTATCAGATTAGAGCCATAAAGGAGACTAGACCTCTACCACCCCACTACCACTATCAGATTAGAGCCATAAAGGAGACTAGACATCTACCACCCCACTACTACTATCAGATTAGAGCCATAATGTAGACTAGACATCTAAAACCCCACTACCTATATCAGATTAGAGCCATAAAGGAGACTAGACATCTACCACCCCACTACCACTATCAGATTAGAGCCATAAAGGAGACTAGACATCTACCACTATCAGATTAGAGCCATAAAGGAGACTAGACATCTACCACCCCACTACTACTATCAGATTAGAGCCATAAGGGAAACTAGACATCTACCACCCCACTACCACTATCAGATTAGAGCCATAAAGGAGACTAGACATCTACCACCCCACTACTACTATCAGATTAGAGCAATAAAGGAGACTAGACATCTACCACCTCACTACCACTATCAGATTAGAACCATAAAGGAGACTAGACATCTATCATCCCACTACCACTATCAGATTATAGCCATAAAGGAGACTAGACATCTACCACTATCAGATTAGAGCCATAACGGAGACATCTATCACCCCACTACCACTATCAGATTAGAGCCATAAAGGAGACTAGACATCTACCACTATCAGATTAGAGCCATAACGGAGACTAGACATCTATCACCCCACTACCACTATCAGAATAGAGCCATAAAGGAGACTAGACATCTACCACCCCACTACCACTATCAGATTAGAGCCATAAAGGAGACTAGACATCTACCACCTCACTACCACTATCAGATTAGAGCCATAAGGAGACTAGACATCTACCACCCCACTACCACTATCAGAGTAGAGCCATAAAGGAGACTAGACATCTACCACTATCAGATTAGAGCCATAAAGGAGACTAGACATCTACCACCCCACTACTACTATCAGATTAGAGCCATAAGGGAGACTAAACATCTACCACCCCACTACCACTATCAGATTAGAGCCATAAAGGAGACTAGACATCTATCACCCCACTACCAATATCAGATTAGAGCCATAAAGGAGACTAGACATCTACCACCCTACTACCACTATCAGATTAGAGCCATAAAGGAGACTAGACATCTACCACTATCAGATTAGAGCCATAAAGGAGACTAGACATCTACAACCCCACTACCTATATCAGATTAGAGCCATAAAGGAGACTAGACATCTATCACCCCACTACCACTATCAGATTAGAGCCATAAAGGAGACTAGACATCTACCACTATCAGATTAGAGCCATAAAGGAGACTAGACATCTACCACCCCACTACTACTATCAGATTAGAGCCATAAGGGAGACTAGACATCTACCACCCCACTACCACTATCAGATTAGAGCCATAAAGGAGACTAGACATCTACCACTATCAGATTAGAGCCATAAAGGAGACTAGACCTCTACCACCCCACTACCACTATCAGATTAGAGCCATAAAGGAGACTAGACATCTACCACCCCACTACCACTATCAGATTAGAGCCATAATGTAGACTAGACATCTAAAACCCCACTACCTATATCAGATTAGAGCCATAAAGGAGACTAGACATCTACCACCCCACTACCACTATCAGATTAGAGCCATAAAGGAGACTAGACATCTACCACTATCAGATTAGAGCCATAAAGGAGACTAGACATCTACCACCCCACTACTACTATCAGATTAGAGCCATAAGGGAGACTAGACATCTACCACCCCACTACCACTATCAGATTAGAGCCATAAAGGAGACTAGACATCTACCACCCCACTACTACTATCAGATTAGAGCAATAAAGGAGACTAGACATCTACCACCTCACTACCACTATCAGATTAGAACCATAAAGGAGACTAGACATCTATCATCCCACTACCACTATCAGATTATAGCCATAAAGGAGACTAGACATCTACCACTATCAGATTAGAGCCATAACGGAGACATCTATCACCCCACTACCACTATCAGATTAGAGCCATAAAGGAGACTAGACATCTACCACTATCAGATTAGAGCCATAACGGAGACTAGACATCTATCACCCCACTACCACTATCAGAATAGAGCCATAAAGGAGACTAGACATCTACCACCCCACTACCACTATCAGATTAGAGCCATAAAGGAGACTAGACATCTACCACCCCACTACCACTATCAGATTAGAGCCATAAAGGAGACTAGACATCTACCACCTCACTACCATTATCAGATTAGAGCCATAAGGAGACTAGACATCTACCACCCCACTACCACTATCAGAGTAGAGCCATAAAGGAGACTAGACATCTACCACTATCAGATTAGAGCCATAAAGGAGACTAGACATCTACCACCCCACTACTACTATCAGATTAGAGCCATAAGGGAGACTAAACATCTACCACCCCACTACCACTATCAGATTAGAGCCATAAAGGAGACTAGACATCTATCACCCCACTACCAATATCAGATTAGAGCCATAAAGGAGACTAGACATCTACCACCCTACTACCACTATCAGATTAGAGCCATAAAGGAGACTAGACATCTACCACTATCAGATTAGAGCCATAAAGGAGACTAGACATCTACAACCCCACTACCTATATCAGATTAGAGCCATAAAGGAGACTAGACATCTACCACCCCACTACTACTATCAGATTAGAGCCATAAAGGAGACTAGACATCTACCACCTCACTACCACTATCAGATTAGAGCCATAAAGGAGACTAGACATCTACCACCCCACTACCACTATCAGATTAGAGCCATAAAGGAGACTAGACATCTACCACCTCACTACCACTATCAGATTAGAGCCATAAGGAGACTAGACATCTACCACTATCAGATTATAGCCATAAAGGAGACTAGACATCTACCACCCCACTACTACTATCAGATTAGAGCCATAAAGGAGACTAGACATCTACCACTATCAGATTAGAGCCATAACGGAGACTAGACATCTATCACCCCACTACCACTATCAGATTAGAGCCATAAAGGAGACTAGACATCTACCACTATCAGATTAGAGCCATAAAGGAGACTAGACATCTACCACCCCACTACTACTATCAGATTAGAGCCATAAGGGAGACTAAACATCTACCACCCCACTACCACTATCAGATTAGAGCCATAAAGGAGACTAGACATCTACCACTATCAGAATAGAGCCATAAAGGAGACTAGACATCTACCACCCCACTACCACTATCAGATTAGAGCCATAAAGGAGACTAGACATCTACCACTATCAGATTAGAACCATAAAGGAGACTAGACATCTACCACCCCACTACCACTATCAGATTAGAGCCATAAAGGAGACTAGATATCTATCACCCCACTACCAATATCAGATTAGAGCCATAAAGGAGACTAGACATCTCCACCCCACTACCACTATCAGATTAGAGCCATAAAGGAGACTAGACATCTATCCACTATCAGATAAGAAGCCATAAAGGAGACTAGACATCTACCACCCCACTACTACTATCAGATTAGAGCTATAAGGGAGACTAGACATCTACCACCCCACTACTACTGTCAGATTAGAGCCATAAAGGAGACTAGACATCTACCACTATCAGATTAGAGCCATAAAGGAGACTAGACATCTACAACCCCACTACCTATATCAGATTAGAGCCATAAAGGAGACTAGACATCTATCACCCCACTACCACTATCAGATTAGAGCCATAAAGGAGACTAGACATCTACCACTATCAGATTAGAGCCATAAAGGAGACTAGACATCTACCACCCCACTACTACTATCAGATTAGAGCCATAAGGGAGACTAAACATCTACCACCCCACTACCACTATCAGATTAGAGCCATAAAGGAGACTAGACATCTAACACTATCAGAATAGAGCCATAAAGGAGACTAGACCTCTACCACCCCACTACCACTATCAGATTAGAGCCATAAAGGAGACTAGACATCTACCACCCCACTACCACTATCAGATTAGAGCCATAATGTAGACTAGACATCTAAAACCCCACTACCTATATCAGATTAGAGCCATAAAGGAGACTAGACATCTACCACCCCACTACCACTATCAGATTAGAGCCATAAAGGAGACTAGACATCTACCACTATCAGATTAGAGCCATAAAGGAGACTAGACATCTACCACCCCACTACTACTATCAGATTAGAGCCATAAGGGAGACTAGACATCTACCACCCCACTACCACTATCAGATTAGAGCCATAAAGGAGACTAGACATCTACCACCCCACTACTACTATCAGATTAGAGCAATAAAGGAGACTAGACATCTACCACCTCACTACCACTATCAGATTAGAACCATAAAGGAGACTAGACATCTATCATCCCACTACCACTATCAGATTATAGCCATAAAGGAGACTAGACATCTACCACTATCAGATTAGAGCCATAACGGAGACATCTATCACCCCACTACCACTATCAGATTAGAGCCATAAAGGAGACTAGACATCTACCACTATCAGATTAGAGCCATAACGGAGACTAGACATCTATCACCCCACTACCACTATCAGAATAGAGCCATAAAGGAGACTAGACATCTACCACCCCACTACCACTATCAGATTAGAGCCATAAAGGAGACTAGACATCTACCACCCCACTACCACTATCAGATTAGAGCCATAAAGGAGACTAGACATCTACCACCCCACTACCATTATCAGATTAGAGCCATAAGGAGACTAGACATCTACCACCCCACTACCACTATCAGAGTAGAGCCATAAAGGAGACTAGACATCTACCACTATCAGATTAGAGCCATAAAGGAGACTAGACATCTACCACCCCACTACTACTATCAGATTAGAGCCATAAGGGAGACTAAACATCTACCACCCCACTACCACTATCAGATTAGAGCCATAAAGGAGACTAGACATCTACCACCCTACTACCACTATCAGATTAGAGCCATAAAGGAGACTAGACATCTACCACTATCAGATTAGAGCCATAAAGGAGACTAGACATCTACAACCCCACTACCTATATCAGATTAGAGCCATAAAGGAGACTAGACATCTACCACCCCACTACTACTATCAGATTAGAGCCATAAAGGAGACTAGACATCTACCACCTCACTACCACTATCAGATTAGAGCCATAAAGGAGACTAGACATCTACCACCCCACTACCACTATCAGATTAGAGCCATAAAGGAGACTAGACATCTACCACCTCACTACCACTATCAGATTAGAGCCATAAGGAGACTAGACATCTACCACTATCAGATTATAGCCATAAAGGAGACTAGACATCTACCACCCCACTACTACTATCAGATTAGAGCCATAAAGGAGACTAGACATCTACCACTATCAGATTAGAGCCATAACGGAGACTAGACATCTATCACCCCACTACCACTATCAGATTAGAGCCATAAAGGAGACTAGACATCTACCACTATCAGATTAGAGCCATAAAGGAGACTAGACATCTACCACCCCACTACTACTATCAGATTAGAGCCATAAGGGAGACTAAACATCTACCACCCCACTACCACTATCAGATTAGAGCCATAAAGGAGACTAGACATCTACCACTATCAGAATAGAGCCATAAAGGAGACTAGACATCTACCACCCCACTACCACTATCAGATTAGAGCCATAAAGGAGACTAGACATCTACCACTATCAGATTAGAACCATAAAGGAGACTAGACATCTACCACCCCACTACCACTATCAGATTAGAGCCATAAAGGAGACTAGATATCTATCACCCCACTACCACTATCAGATTAGAGCCATAAAGGAGACTAGACATCTCCACCCCACTACCACTATCAGATTAGAGCCATAAAGGAGACTAGACATCTATCCACTATCAGATAAGAAGCCATAAAGGAGACTAGACATCTACCACCCCACTACTACTATCAGATTAGAGCTATAAGGGAGACTAGACATCTACCACCCCACTACTACTGTCAGATTAGAGCCATAAAGGAGACTATACATCTACCACCTCACTACCACTATCAGATTAGAACCATAAAGGAGACTAGACATCTATCATCCCACTACCACTATCAGATTAGAGCCATAAAGGAGACTAGACATCTATCACCCCACGACCACTATCAGATTAGAGCCATAAAGGAGACTAGACATCTACCACCCCACTACCACTATCAGATTAGAGCCATAAAGGAGACTAGACATCTACCACCCACTACCACTATCAGAGTATAGCCATAAAGGAGACTAGACATCTACCACTATCAGATTAGAGCCATAAAGGAGACTAGACATCTACCACCCCACTACTACTATCAGATTAGAGCCATAAGGGAGACTAGACATCTACCACCCCACTACCACTATCAGATTAGAGCCATAAAGGAGACTAGACATCTACCACCCCACTACTACTGTCAGATTAGAGCCATAAAGGAGACTAGACATCTACCACCTCACTACCACTATCAGATTAGAACCACAAAGGAGACTAGACATCTATCATCCCACTACCACTATCAGATTATAGCCATAAAGGAGACTAGACATCTACCACTATCAGATTAGAGCCATAACGGAGACTAGACATCTATCACCCCACTACCACTATCAGATTAGAGCCATAAAGGAGACTAGACATCTAACACTATCAGAATAGAGCCATAAAGGAGACTAGACATCTACCACCCCACTACCACTATCAGATTAGAGCCATAAAGGAGACTAGACATCTACCACCCCACTACTACTATCAGATTAGAGCCATAAAGGAGACTAGACATCTACCACCCCACTACCACTATCAGATTAGAGCCATAAAGGAGACTAGACATCTACCACTATCAGATTAGAGCCATAAAGGAGACTAGACATCTACCACCCCACTACTACTATCAGATTAGAGCCATAAAGGAGACTAGACATCTACAACCCCACTACCTATATCAGATTAGAGCCATAAAGGAGACTAGACATCTACCACCCCACTACCACTATCAGATTAGAGCCATAAAGGAGACTAGACATCTACCACTATCAGATTAGAGCCATAAAGGAGACTAGACATCTACCACCCCACTACCACTATCAGATTAGAGCCATAAAGGAGACTAGACATCTATCACCCCACTACCAATATCAGATTAGAGCCATAAAGGAGACTAGACATCTACCACCCCACTACCACTATCAGATTAGAGCCATAAAGGAGACTAGACATCTACCACCCCACTACTACTATCAGATTAGAGCCATAAGGGAGACTAGACATCTACCACCCCACTACTACTGTCAGATTAGAGCCTTAAAGGAGACTAGACATCTACCACCTCACTACCACTATCAGATTAGAACCATAAAGTAGACTAGACATCTATCATCCCACTACCACTATCAGATTAGAGCCATAAAGGAGACTAGACATCTATCACCCCACTACCACTATCAGATTAGAGCCATAAAGGAGACTAGACATCTTCCACCCCACTACCACTATCAGATTAGAGCCATAAAGGAGACTAGACATCTACCACCCCACTACCACTATCAGATTAGAGCCATAAAGGGGACTAGACATCTACCACCCCACTACCACTATCAGAGTATAGCCATAAAGGAGACTAGACATCTACCACTATCAGATTAGAGCCATAAAGGAGACTAGACATCTACCACCCCACTACTACTATCAGATTAGAGCCATAAGGGAGACTAGACATCTACCACCCCACTACCACTATCAGATTAGAGCCATAAAGGAGACTAGACATCTACCACCCCACTACCACTATCAGATTAGAGCAATAAAGGAGACTAGACATCTACCACCCCACTACCACTATCAGATTAGAACCATAAAGGAGACTAGACATCTATCATCCCACTACCACTATCAGATTATAGCCATAAAGGAGACTAGACATCTACCACTATCAGATTAGAGCCATAACGGAGATATCTATCAACCCACTACCACTATCAGATTAGAGCCATAAAGGAGACTAGACATCTACCACTATCAGATTAGAGCCATAACGGAGACTAGACATCTATCACCCCACTACCACTATCAGAATAGAGCCATAAAGGAGACTAGACATCTACCACCCCACTACCACTATCAGATTAGAGCCATAAAGGAGACTAGACATCTACCACCCCACTACTACTATCAGATTAGAGCCAGAAGGGAGACTAGACATCTACCACCCCACTACCACTATCAGATTAGAGCCATAAAGGAGACTAGACATCTATCACCCCACTACCAATATCAGATTAGAGCCATAAAGGAGACTAGACATCTACCACCCCACTACCACTATCAGATTAGAGCCATAAAGGAGACTAGACATCTACCACTATCAGATTAGAGCCATACAGGAGACTAGACATCTACAACCCCACTACCTATATCAGATTAGAGCCATAAAGGAGACTAGACATCTACCACCCCACTACCACTATCAGATTAGAGCCATAAAGGAGACTAGACATCTACCACCCCACTACTACTATCAGATTAGAGCCATAAAGGAGACTAGACATCTACCACCTCACTACCACTATCAGATTAGAGCCATAAAGGAGACTAGACATCTACCACCCCACTACCACTATCAGATTAGAGCCATAAAGGAGACTAGACATCTACCACCTCACTACCACTATCAGATTAGAGCCATAAGGAGACTAGACATCTACCACTATCAGATTATAGCCATAAAGGAGACTAGACATCTACCACCCCACTACTACTATCAGATTAGAGCCATAAGGGAGACTAAACATCTACCGCCCCACTACCACTATCAGATTAGAGCCATAAAGGAGACTAGACATCTACCACCCCACTACTACTATCAGATTAGAGCCATAAGGGAGACTAGACATCTACCACCCCACTACCACTATCAGATTAGAGCCATAAAGGAGACTAGACATCTACCACCCCACTACCACTATCAAATTAGAGCCATAAAGGAGACTAGACATCTATCACCCCACTACCAATATCAGATTAGAGCCATAAAGGAGACTAGACATCTACCACCCCACTACCACTATCAGATTAGAGCCATAAATGAGACTAGACATCTACCACTATCAGATTAGAGCCATAAAGGAGACTAGACATCTACCACCCCACTACCACTATCAGATTAGAGCCATAAAGGAGACTAGACATCTACCACTATCAGATTAGAGCCATAAAGGAGACTAGACATCTATCACCCCACTACCAATATCAGATTAGAGCCATAAAGGAGACTAGACATCTACCACCCCACTACCACTATCAGATTAGAGCCATAAAGGAGACTAGACATCTACCACCCCACTACCACTATCAGATTAGAGCCATAAAGGAGACTAGACATCTATCACCTCACTACCAATATCAGATTAGAGCCATAAAGGAGACTAGACATCTACCACCCCACTACCACTATCAGATTACATTTACATTTACATTTAAGTCATTTAGCAGACGCTCTTATCCAGAGCGACTTACAAGTTGGTGCATTCACCTTATGATGTCCAGTGGAACAACCACTTTACAATAGTGCATCTAACTCTAAGGGGGGGGGGGGTTAGAAGGATTACTTTATCCTATCCTAGGTATTCCTTAAAGAGGTGGGGTTTCAGGTGTCTCCGGAAGGTGGTGATTGATTCCGCTGACCTGGCGTCGTGGGGGAGTTTGTTCCACCATTGGGGTGCCAGAGCAGCGAACAGTTTTGACTGGGCTGAGCGGGAGCTGTACTTCCTCAGAGGTAGGGAGGCGAGCAGGCCAGAGGTGGATGAACGCAGTGCCCTTGTTTGGGTGTAGGGCCTGATCAGAGCCTGAAGGTACGGAGGTGCCGTTCCCCTCACAGCTCCGTAGGCAAGCACCATGGTCTTGTAGCGGATGCGAGCTTCAACTGGAAGCCAGTGGAGAGAGCGGAGGAGCGGGGTGACGTGAGAGAACTTGGGAAGGTTGAACACCAGACGGGCTGCGGCGTTCTGGATGAGTTGTAGGGGTTTAATCGCACAGGCAGGGAGCCCAGCCAACAGCGAGTTGCAGTAATCCAGACGGGAGATGACAAGTGCCTGGATTAGGACCTGCGCCGCTTCCTGTGTGAGGCAGGGTCGTACTCTGCGAATGTTGAAGAGCATATCAGATTAGAGCCATAAAGGAGACTAGACATCTACCACCCCACTACCACTATCAGATTAGAGCCATAAAGGAGACTAGACATCTACCACTATCAGATTAGAGCCATAAAGGAGACTAGACATCTACCACCCCACTACCACTATCAGATTAGAGCCATAAAGGAGACTAAACATCTATCATCCCACTACCACTATCAGATTAGAGCCATAAAGGAGACTAGACATCTACCACTATCAGATTAGAGCCATAACGGAGACTAGACATCTATCACCCCACTACCACTATCAGAATAGAGCCATAAAGGAGACTAGACATCTACCACCCCACTACCACTATCAGATTAGAGCCATAAAGGAGACTAGACATCTACCACCTCACTACCACTATCAGATTAGAGCCATAAGGAGACTAGACATCTACCACCCCATTACCACTATCAGAGGAGAGCCATAAAGGAGACTAGACATCTACCACTATCAGATTAGAGCCATAAGGGAGGCTAGACATCTACCACCCCACTACCACTATCAGATTAGAGCCATAAAGGAGACTAGACATCTACCACCCCACTACCACTATCAGATTAAAGCCATAAAGGAGACTAGACATCTATCACCCCACTACCAATATCAGATTAGAGCCATAAAGGAGACTAGACATCTACCACCCCACTACCACTATCAGATTAGAGCCATAAAGGAGACTAGACATCTACCACTATCAGATTAGAGCCATAAAGGAGACTAGTCATCTACCACCCCACTACCACTATCAGATTAGAGCCATAAAGGAGACTAGACATCTATCACCCCACTACCAATATCAGATTAGAGCCATAAAGGAGACTAGACATCTACCACCCCACTACCACTATCAGATTAGAGCCATAAAGGAGACTAGACATCTACCACTATCAGATTAGAGCCATAAAGGAGACTAGACATCTACCACCCCACTACCACTATCAGATTAGAGCCATAAAGGAGACTAGACATCTACCACCCCACTACCACTATCAGATTAGAACCATAAAGGAGACTAGACATCTACCACCCCACTACTACTATCAGCTTAGAGCCATAAGGGAGCCTAGACATCTACCACCCCACTACTACTGTCAGATTAGAGCCATAAAGGAGACTAGACATCTACCACCTCACTACCACTATCAGATTAGAACCATAAAGGAGACTAGACATCTATCATCCCACTACCACTATCAGATTAGAGCCATAAAGGAGACTAGACATCTACCACTATCAGATTAGAGCTATAAAGGAGACTAGACATCTACCACCCCACTACCACTATCAGATTAGAGCCATAAAGGAGACTAGACATCTACCACCTCACTACCACTATCAGATTAGAGCCATAAGGAGACTAGACATCTACCACCCCACTACCACTATCAGAGTATAGCCATAAAGGAGACTAGACATCTACCACTATCAGATTAGAGCCATAAAGGAGACTAGACATCTTCCACCCCACTACCACTATCAGATTAGAGCCATAAAGGAGACTAGACATCTACCACCTCACTACCACTATCAGATTAGAGCCATAAGGAGACTAGACATCTACCACCCCACTACCACTATCAGAGTATAGCCATAAAGGAGACTAGACATCTACCACTATCAGATTAGAGCCATAAAGGAGACTAGACATCTATCACCCCACTACTACTATCAGAATAGAGCCATAAGGGAGACTAGACATCTACCAACCCACTACTACTGTCAGATTAGAGCCATAAAGGAGACTAGACATCTACCACCTCACTACCACTATCAGATTAGAACCATAAAGGAGACTAGACATCTATCATCCCACTACCACTATCAGATTAGAGCCATAAAGGAGACTAGACATCTACCACCCCACTACCACTATCAGATTAGAGCCATAAAGGAGACTAGACATCTACCACTATCAGATTAGAGCCATAACGGAGACTAGACATCTATCACCCCACTACCACTATCAGAATAGAGCCATAAAGGAGACTAGACATCTACCACCCCACTACCACTATCAGATTAGAGCCATAACGGAGACTAGACATCTATCACCCCACTACCACTATCAGAATAGAGCCATAAAGGAGACTAGACATCTACCACCCCACTACCACTATCAGATTAGAGCCATAAAGGAGACTAGACATCTATCACCCCACTACCAATATCAGATTAGAGCCATAAAGGAGACTAGACATCTACCACCCTACTACCACTATCAGATTAGAGCCATAAAGGAGACTAGACATCTACCACTATCAGATTAGAGCCATACAGGAGACTAGACATCTACAACCCCACTACCTATATCAGATTAGAGCCATAAAGGAGACTAGACATCTACCACCCCACTACCACTATCAGATTAGAGCCATAAAGGAGACTAGACATCTACCACCCCACTACTACTATCAGATTAGAGCCATAAAGGAGACTAGACATCTACCACCTCACTACCACTATCAGATTAGAACCATAAAGGAGACTAGACATCTATCATCCCACTACCACTATCAGATTAGAGCCATAAAGGAGACTAGACATCTACCACCCCACTACCACTATCAGATTAGAGCCATAAAGGAGACTAGACATCTACCACTATCAGATTAGAGCCATAACGGAGACTAGACATCTATCACCCCACTACCACTATCAGAATAGAGCCATAAAGGAGACTAGACATCTACCACCCCACTACCACTATCAGATTAGAGCCATAACGGAGACTAGACATCTATCACCCCACTACCACTATCAGAATAGAGCCATAAAGGAGACTAGACATCTACCACCCCACTACCACTATCAGATTAGAGCCATAAAGGAGACTAGACATCTACCACTATCAGATTAGAGCCATACAGGAGACTAGACATCTACAACCCCACTACCTATATCAGATTAGAGCCATAAAGGAGACTAGACATCTACCACCCCACTACCACTATCAGATTAGAGCCATAAAGGAGACTAGACATCTACCACCCCACTACTACTATCAGATTAGAGCCATAAAGGAGACTAGACATCTACCACCTCACTACCACTATCAGATTAGAACCATAAAGGAGACTAGACATCTATCACCCCACTACCACTATCAGATTAGAGCCATAAAGGAGACTAGACATCTACCACCCCACTACCACTATCAGATTAGAGCCATAAAGGAGACTAGACATCTACCACTATCAGATTAGAGCCATAACGGAGACTAGACATCTATCACCCCACTACCACTATCAGAATAGAGCCATAAAGGAGACTAGACATCTACCACCCCACTACCACTATCAGATTAGAGCCATAACGGAGACTAGACATCTATCACCCCACTACCACTATCAGAATAGAGCCATAAAGGAGACTAGACATCTACCACCCCACTACCACTATCAGATTAGAGCCATAAAGGAGACTAGACATCTATCACCCCACTACCACTATCAGATTAGAGCCATAAAGGAGACTAGACATCTACCACCCTACTACCACTATCAGATTAGAGCCATAAAGGAGACTAGACATCTACCACTATCAGATTAGAGCCATACAGGAGACTAGACATCTACAACCCCACTACCTATATCAGATTAGAGCCATAAAGGAGACTAGACATCTACCACCCCACTACCACTATCAGATTAGAGCCATAAAGGAGACTAGACATCTACCACCCCACTACCACTATCAGATTAGAGCCATAAAGGAGACTAGACATCTACCACCCCACTACCACTATCAGATTAGAGCCATAAAGGAGACTACACATCTACCACCCCACTACCACTATCAGATTAGAGCCATAAAGGAGACTACACATCTACCACCCCACTACCACTATCAGATTAGAGCCATAAAGGAGACTAGACATCTACCACCCCACTACCACTATCAGATTAGAGCCATAAAGGAGACTAGACATCTACCACCCCACTACCACTATCAGATTAGAGCCATAAAGGAGACTAGACATCTACCACCTCACTACCATTATCAGATTAGAGCCATAAGGAGACTAGACATCTACCACCCCACTACCACTATCAGAGTAGAGCCATAAAGGAGACTAGACATCTACCACTATCAGATTAGAGCCATAAAGGAGACTAGACATCTACCACCCCACTACTACTATCAGATTAGAGCCAGAAGGGAGACTAGACATCTACCACCCCACTACCACTATCAGATTAGAGCCATAAAGGAGACTAGACATCTATCACCCCACTACCACTATCAGATTAGAGCCATAAAGGAGACTAGACATCTACCACCCCACTACCACTATCAGATTAGAGCCATAAAGGAGACTAGACATCTACCACTATCAGATTAGAGCCATACAGGAGACTAGACATCTACAACCCCACTACCTATATCAGATTAGAGCCATAAAGGAGACTAGACATCTACCACCCCACTACCACTATCAGATTAGAGCCATAAAGGAGACTAGACATCTACCACCCCACTACTACTATCAGATTAGAGCCATAAAGGAGACTAGACATCTACCACCTCACTACCACTATCAGATTAGAGCCATAAAGGAGACTAGACATCTACCACCCCACTACCACTATCAGATTAGAGCCATAAAGGAGACTAGACATCTACCACCTCACTACCACTATCAGATTAGAGCCATAAGGAGACTAGACATCTACCACTATCAGATTATAGCCATAAAGGAGACTAGACATCTACCACCCCACTACTACTATCAGATTAGAGCCATAAGGGAGACTAAACATCTACCGCCCCACTACCACTATCAGATTAGAGCCATAAAGGAGACTAGACATCTACCACCCCACTACTACTATCAGATTAGAGCCATAAGGGAGACTAGACATCTACCACCCCACTACCACTATCAGATTAGAGCCATAAAGGAGACTAGACATCTACCACCCCACTACCACTATCAGATTAGAGCCATAAAGGAGACTAGACATCTATCACCCCACTACCAATATCAGATTAGAGCCATAAAGGAGACTAGACATCTACCACCCCACTACCACTATCAGATTAGAGCCATAAATGAGACTAGACATCTACCACTATCAGATTAGAGCCATAAAGGAGACTAGACATCTACCACCCCACTACCACTATCAGATTAGAGCCATAAAGGAGACTAGACATCTACCACTATCAGATTAGAGCCATAAAGGAGACTAGACATCTACCACCCCACTACCACTATCAGATTAGAGCCATAAAGGAGACTAGACATCTATCACCCCACTACCAATATCAGATTAGAGCCATAAAGGAGACTAGACATCTACCACCCCACTACCACTATCAGATTAGAGCCATAAAGGAGACTAGACATCTACCACCCCACTACCACTATCAGATTAGAGCCATAAAGGAGACTAGACATCTATCACCTCACTACCAATATCAGATTAGAGCCATAAAGGAGACTAGACATCTACCACCCCACTACCACTATCAGATTACATTTACATTTACATTTAAGTCATTTAGCAGACGCTCTTATCCAGAGCGACTTACAAGTTGGTGCATTCACCTTATGATGTCCAGTGGAACAACCACTTTACAATAGTGCATCTAACTCTAAGGGGGGGGGGGGGGGGTTAGAAGGATTACTTTATCCTATCCTAGGTATTCCTTAAAGAGGTGGGGTTTCAGGTGTCTCCGGAAGGTGGTGATTGATTCCGCTGACCTGGCGTCGTGGGGGAGTTTGTTCCACCATTGGGGTGCCAGAGCAGCGAACAGTTTTGACTGGGCTGAGCGGGAGCTGTACTTCCTCAGAGGTAGGGAGGCGAGCAGGCCAGAGGTGGATGAACGCAGTGCCCTTGTTTGGGTGTAGGGCCTGATCAGAGCCTGAAGGTACGGAGGTGCCGTTCCCCTCACAGCTCCGTAGGCAAGCACCATGGTCTTGTAGCGGATGCGAGCTTCAACTGGAAGCCAGTGGAGAGAGCGGAGGAGCGGGGTGACGTGAGAGAACTTGGGAAGGTTGAACACCAGACGGGCTGCGGCGTTCTGGATGAGTTGTAGGGGTTTAATCGCAAAGGCAGGGAGCCCAGCCAACAGCGAGTTGCAGTAATCCAGACGGGAGATGACAAGTGCCTGGATTAGGACCTGCGCCGCTTCCTGTGTGAGGCAGGGTCGTACTCTGCGAATGTTGAAGAGCATATCAGATTAGAGCCATAAAGGAGACTAGACATCTACCACCCCACTACCACTATCAGATTAGAGCCATAAAGGAGACTAGACATCTACCACTATCAGATTAGAGCCATAAAGGAGACTAGACATCTACCACCCCACTACCACTATCAGATTAGAGCCATAAAGGAGACTAAACATCTATCATCCCACTACCACTATCAGATTAGAGCCATAAAGGAGACTAGACATCTACCACCCCACTACCACTATCAGATTAGAGCCATAAAGGAGACTAGACATCTACCACCTCACTACCACTATCAGATTAGAGCCATAAGGAGACTAGACATCTACCACCCCACTACCACTATCAGAGGAGAGCCATAAAGGAGACTAGACATCTACCACTATCAGATTAGAGCCATAAAGGAGACTAGACATCTACCACCCCACTACCACTATCAGATTAGAGCCATAAAGGAGACTAGACATCTACCACCCCACTACCACTATCAGATTAAAGCCATAAAGGAGACTAGACATCTATCACCCCACTACCAATATCAGATTAGAGCCATAAAGGAGACTAGACATCTACCACCCCACTACCACTATCAGATTAGAGCCATAAAGGAGACTAGACATCTACCACTATCAGATTAGAGCCATAAAGGAGACTAGTCATCTACCACCCCACTACCACTATCAGATTAGAGCCATAAAGGAGACTAGACATCTATCACCCCACTACCAATATCAGATTAGAGCCATAAAGGAGACTAGACATCTACCACCCCACTACCACTATCAGATTAGAGCCATAAAGGAGACTAGACATCTACCACTATCAGATTAGAGCTATAAAGGAGACTAGACATCTATCACCCCACTACCACTATCAGATTAGAGCCATAAAGGAGACTAGACATCTACCACCTCACTACCACTATCAGATTAGAGCCATAAGGAGACTAGACATCTACCACCCCACTACCACTATCAGAGTATAGCCATAAAGGAGACTAGACATCTACCACTATCAGATTAGAGCCATAAAGGAGACTAGACATCTTCCACCCCACTACCACTATCAGATTAGAGCCATAAAGGAGACTAGACATCTACCACCTCACTACCACTATCAGATTAGAGCCATAAGGAGACTAGACATCTACCACCCCACTACCACTATCAGAGTATAGCCATAAAGGAGACTAGACATCTACCACTATCAGATTAGAGCCATAAAGAAGACTAGACATCTATCACCCCACTACTACTATCAGAATAGAGCCATAAGGGAGACTAGACATCTACCAACCCACTACTACTGTCAGATTAGAGCCATAAAGGAGACTAGACATCTACCACCTCACTACCACTATCAGATTAGAACCATAAAGGAGACTAGACATCTATCATCCCACTACCACTATCAGATTAGAGCCATAAAGGAGACTAGACATCTACCACCCCACTACCACTATCAGATTAGAGCCATAAAGGAGACTAGACATCTACCACTATCAGATTAGAGCCATAACGGAGACTAGACATCTATCACCCCACTACCACTATAAGAATAGAGCCATAAAGGAGACTACACATCTACCACCCCACTACCACTATCAGATTAGAGCCATAACGGAGACTAGACATCTATCACCCCACTACCACTATCAGAATAGAGCCATAAAGGAGACTAGACATCTACCACCCCACTACCACTATCAGATTAGAGCCATAAAGAAGACTAGACATCTATCACCCCACTACCAATATCAGATTAGAGCCATAAAGGAGACTAGACATCTACCACCCTACTACCACTATCAGATTAGAGCCATAAAGGAGACTAGACATCTACCACTATCAGATTAGAGCCATACAGGAGACTAGACATCTACAACCCCACTACCAATATCAGATTAGAGCCATAAAGGAGACTAGACATCTACCACCCCACTACCACTATCAGATTAGAGCCATAAAGGAGACTAGACATCTACCACCCCACTACTACTATCAGATTAGAGCCATAAAGGAGACTAGACATCTACCACCTCACTACCACTATCAGATTAGAACCATAAAGGAGACTAGACATCTATCATCCCACTACCACTATCAGATTAGAGCCATAAAGGAGACTAGACATCTACCACCCCACTACCACTATCAGATTAGAGCCATAAAGGAGACTAGACATCTACCACTATCAGATTAGAGCCATAACGGAGACTAGACATCTATCACCCCACTACCACTATCAGAATAGAGCCATAAAGGAGACTAGACATCTACCACCCCACTACCACTATCAGATTAGAGCCATAACGGAGACTAGACATCTATCACCCCACTACCACTATCAGAATAGAGCCATAAAGGAGACTAGACATCTACCACCCCACTACCACTATCAGATTAGAGCCATAAAGGAGACTAGACATCTATCACCCCACTACCAATATCAGATTAGAGCCATAAAGGAGACTAGACATCTACCACCCTACTACCACTATCAGATTAGAGCCATACAGGAGACTAGACATCTACAACCCCACTACCTATATCAGATTAGAGCCATAAAGGAGACTAGACATCTACCACCCCACTACCACTATCAGATTAGAGCCATAAAGGAGACTAGACATCTACCACCCCACTACTACTATCAGATTAGAGCCATAAAGGAGACTAGACATCTACCACCTCACTACCACTATCAGATTAGAGCCATAAAGGAGACTACACATCTACCACCCCACTACCACTATCAGATTAGAGCCATAAAGGAGACTAGACATCTACCACCTCACTACCACTATCAGATTAGAGCCATAAGGAGACTAGACATCTACCACTATCAGATTATAGCCATAAAGGAGACTAGACATCTACCACCCCACTACTACTATCAGATTAGAGCCATAAAGGAGACTAGACATCTACCACTATCAGATTAGAGCGATAACGGAGACTAGACATCTATCACCCCACTACCACTATCAGATTAGAGCCATAAAGGAGACTAGACATCTACCACTATCAGATTAGAGCCATAAAGGAGACTAGACATCTACCACCCCACTACTACTATCAGATTAGAGCCATAAGGGAGACTAAACATCTACCACCCCACTACCACTATCAGATTAGAGCCATAAAGGAGACTAGACATCTACCACTATCAGAATAGAGCCATAAAGGAGACTAGACATCTACCACCCCACTACCACTATCAGATTAGAGCCATAAAGGAGACTAGACATCTACCACTATCAGATTAGAACCATAAAGGAGACTAGACATCTACCACCCCACTACCACTATCAGATTAGAGCCATAAAGGAGACTAGATATCTATCACCCCACTACCAATATCAGATTAGAGCCATAAAGGAGACTAGACATCTCCACCCCACTACCACTATCAGATTAGAGCCATAAAGGAGACTAGACATCTATCCACTATCAGATAAGAAGCCATAAAGGAGACTAGACATCTACCACCCCACTACTACTATCAGATTAGAGCCATAAGGGAGACTAGACATCTACCACCCCACTACTACTGTCAGATTAGAGCCATAAAGGAGACTATACATCTACCACCTCACTACCACTATCAGATTAGAACCATAAAGGAGACTAGACATCTATCATCCCACTACCACTATCAGATTAGAGCCATAAAGGAGACTAGACATCTATCACCCCACGACCACTATCAGATTAGAGCCATAAAGGAGACTAGACATCTACCACCCCACTACCACTATCAGATTAGAGCCATAAAGGAGACTAGACATCTACCACCCCACTACCACTATCAGAGTATAGCCATAAAGGAGACTAGACATCTACCACTATCAGATTAGAGCCATAAAGGAGACTAGACATCTACCACCCCACTACTACTATCAGATTAGAGCCATAAGGGAGACTAGACATCTACCACCCCACTACCACTATCAGATTAGAGCCATAAAGGAGACTAGACATCTACCACCCCACTACTACTGTCAGATTAGAGCCATAAAGGAGACTAGACATCTACCACCCCACTACCACTATCAGATTAGAACCACAAAGGAGACTAGACATCTACCATCCCACTACCACTATCAGATTATAGCCATAAAGGAGACTAGACATCTACCACTATCAGATTAGAGCCATAACGGAGACTAGACATCTATCACCCCACTACCACTATCAGATTAGAGCCATAAAGGAGACTAGACATCTACCACTATCAGATTAGAGCCATAAAGGAGACTAGACATCTACCACCCCACTACTACTATCAGATTAGAGCCATAAGGGAGACTAAACATCTACCACCCCACTACCACTATCAGATTAGAGCCATAAAGGAGACTAGACATCTACCACTATCAGAATAGAGCCATAAAGGAGACTAGACATCTACCACCCCACTACCACTATCAGATTAGAGCCATAAAGGAGACTAGACATCTACCACTATCAGATTAGAACCATAAAGGAGACTAGACATCTACCACCCCACTACCACTATCAGATTAGAGCCATAAAGGAGACTAGATATCTATCACCCCACTACCAATATCAGATTAGAGCCATAAAGGAGACTAGACATCTACCACCCCACTACCACTATCAGATTAGAGCCATAAAGGAGACTAGACATCTATCCACTATCAGATAAGAAGCCATAAAGGAGACTAGACATTTACCACCCCACTACTACTATCAGATTAGAGCCATAAGGGAGACTAGACATCTACCACCCCACTACTACTGTCAGATTAGAGCCATAAAGGAGACTATACATCTACCACCTCACTACCACTATCAGATTAGAACCATAAAGGAGACTAGACATCTATCATCCCACTACCACTATCAGATTAGAGCCATAAAGGAGACTAGACATCTATCACCCCACGACCACTATCAGATTAGAGCCATAAAGGAGACTAGACATCTACCACCCCACTACCACTATCAGATTAGAGCCATAAAGGAGACTAGACATCTACCACCCCACTACCACTATCAGAGTATAGCCATAAAGGAGACTAGACATCTACCACTATCAGATTAGAGCCATAAAGGAGACTAGACATCTACCACCCCACTACTACTATCAGATTAGAGCCATAAGGGAGACTAGACATCTACCACCCCACTACCACTATCAGATTAGAGCCATAAAGGAGACTAGACATCTACCACCCCACTACTACTGTCAGATTAGAGCCATAAAGGAGACTAGACATCTACCACCTCACTACCACTATCAGATTAGAACCACAAAGGAGACTAAACATCTATCATCCCACTACCACTATCAGATTATAGCCATAAAGGAGACTAGACATCTACCACTATCAGATTAGAGCCATAACGGAGACTAGACATCTATCACCCCACTACCACTATCAGATTAGAGCCATAAAGGAGACTAGACATCTACCACCCCACTACTACTATCAGATTAGAGCCATAAGGGAGACTAAACATCTACCACCCCACTACCACTATCAGATTAGAGCCATAAAGGAGACTAGACATCTAACACTATCAGAATAGAGCCATAAAGGAGACTAGACATCTACCACCCCACTACCACTATCAGATTAGAGCCATAAAGGAGACTAGACATCTACCACCCCACTACTACTATCAGATTAGAGCCATAAGGGAGACTAAACATCTACCACCCCACTACCACTATCAGATTAGAGCCATAAAGGAGACTATACATCTAACACTATCAGAATAGAGCCATAAAGGAGACTAGACATCTACCACCCCACTACCACTATCAGATTAGAGCCATAAAGGAGACTAGACATCTACCACCCCACTACTACTATCAGATTAGAGCCATAAAGGAGACTAGACATCTAAAACCCCACTACCTATATCAGATTAGAGCCATAAAGGAGACTAGACATCTACCACCCCACTACCACTATCAGATTAGAGCCATAAAGGAGACTAGACATCTACCACTATCAGATTAGAGCCATAAAGGAGACTAGACATCTACCACCCCACTACTACTATCAGATTAGAGCCATAAAGGAGACTAGACATCTACAACCCCACTACCACTATCAGATTAGAGCCATAAAGGAGACTAGACATCTACCACCCCACTACCACTATCAGATTAGAGCCATAAAGGAGACTAGACATCTACCACTATCAGATTAGAGCCATAAAGGAGACTAGACATCTACCACCCCACTACCACTATCAGATTAGAGCCATAAAGGAGACTAGACATCTATCACCCCACTACCAATATCAGATTAGAGCCATAAAGGAGACTAGACATCTACCACCCCACTACCACTATCAGATTAGAGCCATAAAGGAGACTAGACATCTACCACCCCACTACTACTATCAGATTAGAGCCATAAGGGAGACTAGACATCTACCACCCCACTACTACTGTCAGATTAGAGCCTTAAAGGAGACTAGACATCTACCACCTCACTACCACTATCAGATTAGAACCATAAAGTAGACTAGACATCTATCATCCCACTACCACTATCAGATTAGAGCCATAAAGGAGACTAGACATCTATCACCCCACTACCACTATCAGATTAGAGCCATAAAGGAGACTAGACATCTTCCACCCCACTACCACTATCAGATTAGAGCCATAAAGGAGACTAGACATCTACCAGCCCACTACCACTATCAGATTAGAGCCATAAAGGGGACTAGACATCTACCACCCCACTACCACTATCAGAGTATAGCCATAAAGGAGACTAGACATCTACCACTATCAGATTAGAGCCATAAAGGAGACTAGACATCTACCACCCCACTACTACTATCAGATTAGAGCCATAAGGGAGACTAGACATCTACCACCCCACTACCACTATCAGATTAGAGCCATAAAGGAGACTAGACATCTACCACCCCACTACTACTATCAGATTAGAGCAATAAAGGAGACTAGACATCTACCACCTCACTACCACTATCAGATTAGAACCATAAAGGAGACTAGACATCTATCATCCCACTACCACTATCAGATTATAGCCATAAAGGAGACTAGACATCTACCACTATCAGATTAGAGCCATAACGGAGATATCTATCAACCCACTACCACTATCAGATTAGAGCCATAAAGGAGACTAGACATCTACCACTATCAGATTAGAGCCATAACGGAGACTAGACATCTATCACCCCACTACCACTATCAGAATAGAGCCATAAAGGAGACTAGACATCTACCACCCCACTACCACTATCAGATTAGAGCCATAAAGGAGACTAGACATCTACCACCCCACTACCACTATCAGATTAGAGCCATAAAGGAGACTAGACATCTACCACCTCACTACCATTATCAGATTAGAGCCATAAGGAGACTAGACATCTACCACCCCACTACCACTATCAGAGTAGAGCCATAAAGGAGACTAGACATCTACCACTATCAGATTAGAGCCATAAAGGAGACTAGACATCTAACACCCCACTACTACTATCAGATTAGAGCCAGAAGGGAGACTAAACATCTACCACCCCACTACCACTATCAGATTAGAGCCATAAAGGAGACTAGACATCTATCACCCCACTACCAATATCAGATTAGAGCCATAAAGGAGACTAGACATCTACCACTATCAGATTAGAGCCATAACGGAGACTAGACATCTATCACCCCACTACCACTATCAGATTAGAGCCATAAAGGAGACTAGACATCTACCACTATCAGATTAGAGCCATAAAGGAGACTAGACATCTACCACCCCACTACTACTATCAGATTAGAGCCATAAGGGAGACTAAACATCTACCACCCCACTACCACTATCAGATTAGAGCCATAAAGGAGACTAGACATCTACCACTATCAGAATAGAGCCATAAAGGAGACTAGACATCTACCACCCCACTACCACTATCAGATTAGAGCCATAAAGGAGACTAGACATCTACCACTATCAGATTAGAACCATAAAGGAGACTAGACATCTACCACCCCACTACCACTATCAGATTAGAGCCATAAAGGAGACTAGATATCTATCACCCCACTACCAATATCAGATTAGAGCCATAAAGGAGACTAGACATCTCCACCCCACTACCACTATCAGATTAGAGCCATAAAGGAGACTAGACATCTATCCACTATCAGATAAGAAGCCATAAAGGAGACTAGACATTTACCACCCCACTACTACTATCAGATTAGAGCCATAAGGGAGACTAGACATCTACCACCCCACTACTACTGTCAGATTAGAGCCATAAAGGAGACTATACATCTACCACCTCACTACCACTATCAGATTAGAACCATAAAGGAGACTAGACATCTATCATCCCACTACCACTATCAGATTAGAGCCATAAAGGAGACTAGACATCTATCACCCCACGACCACTATCAGATTAGAGCCATAAAGGAGACTAGACATCTACCACCCCACTACCACTATCAGATTAGAGCCATAAAGGAGACTAGACATCTACCACCCCACTACCACTATCAGAGTATAGCCATAAAGGAGACTAGACATCTACCACTATCAGATTAGAGCCATAAAGGAGACTAGACATCTACCACCCCACTACTACTATCAGATTAGAGCCATAAGGGAGACTAGACATCTACCACCCCACTACCACTATCAGATTAGAGCCATAAAGGAGACTAGACATCTACCACCCCACTACTACTGTCAGATTAGAGCCATAAAGGAGACTAGACATCTACCACCTCACTACCACTATCAGATTAGAACCACAAAGGAGACTAAACATCTATCATCCCACTACCACTATCAGATTATAGCCATAAAGGAGACTAGACATCTACCACTATCAGATTAGAGCCATAACGGAGACTAGACATCTATCACCCCACTACCACTATCAGATTAGAGCCATAAAGGAGACTAGACATCTACCACTATCAGATTAGAGCCATAAAGGAGACTAGACATCTACCACCCCACTACTACTATCAGATTAGAGCCATAAGGGAGACTAAACATCTACCACCCCACTACCACTATCAGATTAGAGCCATAAAGGAGACTAGACATCTAACACTATCAGAATAGAGCCATAAAGGAGACTAGACATCTAAAACCCCACTACCTATATCAGATTAGAGCCATAAAGGAGACTAGACATCTACCACCCCACTACCACTATCAGATTAGAGCCATAAAGGAGACTAGACATCTACCACTATCAGATTAGAGCCATAAAGGAGACTAGACATCTACCACCCCACTACCACTATCAGATTAGAGCCATAAAGGAGACTAGACATCTACAACCCCACTACCTATATCAGATTAGAGCCATAAAGGAGACTAGACATCTACCACCCCACTACCACTATCAGATTAGAGCCATAAAGGAGACTAGACATCTACCACTATCAGATTAGAGCCATAAAGGAGACTAGACATCTACCACCCCACTACCACTATCAGATTAGAGCCATAAAGGAGACTAGACATCTATCACCCCACTACCAATATCAGATTAGAGCCATAAAGGAGACTAGACATCTACCACCCCACTACCACTATCAGATTAGAGCCATAAAGGAGACTAGACATCTACCACCCCACTACTACTATCAGATTAGAGCCATAAGGGAGACTAGACATCTACCACCCCACTACTACTGTCAGATTAGAGCCTTAAAGGAGACTAGACATCTACCACCTCACTACCACTATCAGATTAGAACCATAAAGGAGACTAGACATCTACCATCCCACTACCACTATCAGATTAGAGCCATAAAGGAGACTAGACATCTATCACCCCACTACCACTATCAGATTAGAGCCATAAAGGAGACTAGACATCTTCCACCCCACTACCACTATCAGATTAGAGCCATAAAGGAGACTAGACATCTACCACCCCACTACCACTATCAGATTAGAGCCATAAAGGGGACTAGACATCTACCACCCCACTACCACTATCAGAGTATAGCCATAAAGGAGACTAGACATCTACCACTATCAGATTAGAGCCATAAAGGAGACTAGACATCTACCACCCCACTACTACTATCAGATTAGAGCCATAAGGGAGACTAGACATCTACCACCCCACTACCACTATCAGATTAGAGCCATAAAGGAGACTAGACATCTACCACCCCACTACTACTATCAGATTAGAGCAATAAAGGAGACTAGACATCTACCACCTCACTACCACTATCAGATTAGAACCACAAAGGAGACTAAACATCTATCATCCCACTACCACTATCAGATTATAGCCATAAAGGAGACTAGACATCTACCACTATCAGATTAGAGCCATAACGGAGACTAGACATCTATCACCCCACTACCACTATCAGATTAGAGCCATAAAGGAGACTAGACATCTACCACTATCAGATTAGAGCCATAAAGGAGACTAGACATCTACCACCCCACTACTACTATCAGATTAGAGCCATAAGGGAGACTAAACATCTACCACCCCACTACCACTATCAGATTAGAGCCATAAAGGAGACTAGACATCTAACACTATCAGAATAGAGCCATAAAGGAGACTAGACATCTAAAACCCCACTACCTATATCAGATTAGAGCCATAAAGGAGACTAGACATCTACCACCCCACTACCACTATCAGATTAGAGCCATAAAGGAGACTAGACATCTACCACTATCAGATTAGAGCCATAAAGGAGACTAGACATCTACCACCCCACTACTACTATCAGATTAGAGCCATAAAGGAGACTAGACATCTACAACCCCACTACCTATATCAGATTAGAGCCATAAAGGAGACTAGACATCTACCACCCCACTACCACTATCAGATTAGAGCCATAAAGGAGACTAGACATCTACCACTATCAGATTAGAGCCATAAAGGAGACTAGACATCTACCACCCCACTACCACTATCAGATTAGAGCCATAAAGGAGACTAGACATCTATCACCCCACTACCAATATCAGATTAGAGCCATAAAGGAGACTAGACATCTACCACCCCACTACCACTATCAGATTAGAGCCATAAAGGAGACTAGACATCTACCACCCCACTACTACTATCAGATTAGAGCCATAAGGGAGACTAGACATCTACCACCCCACTACTACTGTCAGATTAGAGCCTTAAAGGAGACTAGACATCTACCACCTCACTACCACTATCAGATTAGAACCATAAAGTAGACTAGACATCTATCATCCCACTACCACTATCAGATTAGAGCCATAAAGGAGACTAGACATCTATCACCCCACTACCACTATCAGATTAGAGCCATAAAGGAGACTAGACATCTTCCACCCCACTACCACTATCAGATTAGAGCCATAAAGGAGACTAGACATCTACCAGCCCACTACCACTATCAGATTAGAGCCATAAAGGGGACTAGACATCTACCACCCCACTACCACTATCAGAGTATAGCCATAAAGGAGACTAGACATCTACCACTATCAGATTAGAGCCATAAAGGAGACTAGACATCTACCACCCCACTACTACTATCAGATTAGAGCCATAAGGGAGACTAGACATCTACCACCCCACTACCACTATCAGATTAGAGCCATAAAGGAGACTAGACATCTACCACCCCACTACTACTATCAGATTAGAGCAATAAAGGAGACTAGACATCTACCACCTCACTACCACTATCAGATTAGAACCATAAAGGAGACTAGACATCTATCATCCCACTACCACTATCAGATTATAGCCATAAAGGAGACTAGACATCTACCACTATCAGATTAGAGCCATAACGGAGATATCTATCAACCCACTACCACTATCAGATTAGAGCCATAAAGGAGACTAGACATCTACCACTATCAGATTAGAGCCATAACGGAGACTAGACATCTATCACCCCACTACCACTATCAGAATAGAGCCATAAAGGAGACTAGACATCTACCACCCCACTACCACTATCAGATTAGAGCCATAAAGGAGACTAGACATCTACCACCCCACTACCACTATCAGATTAGAGCCATAAAGGAGACTAGACATCTACCACCTCACTACCATTATCAGATTAGAGCCATAAGGAGACTAGACATCTACCACCCCACTACCACTATCAGAGTAGAGCCATAAAGGAGACTAGACAGACCACCCCACTACCACTATCAGATTAGAGCCATAAAGGAGACTAGACATCTAACACCCCACTACTACTATCAGATTAGAGCCAGAAGGGAGACTAAACATCTACCACCCCACTACCACTATCAGATTAGAGCCATAAAGGAGACTAGACATCTATCACCCCACTACCAATATCAGATTAGAGCCATAAAGGAGACTAGACATCTACCACCCTACTACCACTATCAGATTAGAGCCATAAAGGAGACTAGACATCTACCACTATCAGATTAGAGCCATACAGGAGACTAGACATCTACAACCCCACTACCTATATCAGATTAGAGCCATAAAGGAGACTAGACATCTACCACCCCACTACCACTATCAGATTAGAGCCATAAAGGAGACTAGACATCTACCACCCCACTACCACTATCAGATTAGAGCCATAAAGGACACTAGACATCTACCACCCCACTACCACTATCAGATTAGAGCCATAAAGGAGACTAGACATCTACCACCCCACTACCACTATCAGATTAGAGCCATAAAGGAGACTAGACATCTACCACCTCACTACCACTATCAGATTAGAGCCATAAGGAGACTAGACATCTACCACTATCAGATTATAGCCATAAAGGAGACTAGACATCTACCACCCCACTACTACTATCAGATTAGAGCCATAAGGGAGACTAGACATCTACCACCCCACTACCACTATCAGATTAGAGCCATAAAGGAGACTAGACATCTACCACCCCACTACTACTATCAGATTAGAGCCATAAGGGAGACTAGACATCTACCACCCCACTACCACTATCAGATTAGAGCCATAAAGGAGACTAGACATCTACCACCCCACTACCACTATCAGATTAGAGCCATAAAGGAGACTAGACATCTATCACCCCACTACCAATATCAGATTAGAGCCATAAAGGAGACTAGACATCTACCACCCCACTACCACTATCAGATTAGAGCCATAAATGAGACTAGACATCTACCACTATCAGATTAGAGCCATAAAGGAGACTAGACATCTACCACCCCACTACCACTATCAGATTAGAGCCATAAAGGAGACTAGACATCTACCACTATCAGATTAGAGCCATAAAGGAGACTAGACATCTACCACCCCACTACCACTATCAGATTAGAGCCATAAAGGAGACTAGACATCTATCACCCCACTACCAATATCAGATTAGAGCCATAAAGGAGACTAGACATCTACCACCCCACTACCACTATCAGATTAGAGCCATAAAGGAGACTAGACATCTACCACCCCACTACCACTATCAGATTAGAGCCATAAAGGAGACTAGACATCTATCACCTCACTACCAATATCAGATTAGAGCCATAAAGGAGACTAGACATCTACCACCCCACTACCACTATCAGATTACATTTACATTTACATTTAAGTCATTTAGCAGACGCTCTTATCCAGAGCGACTTACAAGTTGGTGCATTCACCTTATGATGTCCAGTGGAACAACCACTTTACAATAGTGCATCTAACTCTAAGGGGGGGGGGGGGGGGTTAGAAGGATTACTTTATCCTATCCTAGGTATTCCTTAAAGAGGTGGGGTTTCAGGTGTCTCCGGAAGGTGGTGATTGATTCCGCTGACCTGGCGTCGTGGGGGAGTTTGTTCCACCATTGGGGTGCCAGAGCAGCGAACAGTTTTGACTGGGCTGAGCGGGAGCTGTACTTCCTCAGAGGTAGGGAGGCGAGCAGGCCAGAGGTGGATGAACGCAGTGCCCTTGTTTGGGTGTAGGGCCTGATCAGAGCCTGAAGGTACGGAGGTGCCGTTCCCCTCACAGCTCCGTAGGCAAGCACCATGGTCTTGTAGCGGATGCGAGCTTCAACTGGAAGCCAGTGGAGAGAGCGGAGGAGCGGGGTGACGTGAGAGAACTTGGGAAGGTTGAACACCAGACGGGCTGCGGCGTTCTGGATGAGTTGTAGGGGTTTAATCGCACAGGCAGGGAGCCCAGCCAACAGCGAGTTGCAGTAATCCAGACGGGAGATGACAAGTGCCTGGATTAGGACCTGCGCCGCTTCCTGTGTGAGGCAGGGTCGTACTCTGCGAATGTTGAAGAGCATATCAGATTAGAGCCATAAAGGAGACTAGACATCTACCACCCCACTACCACTATCAGATTAGAGCCATAAAGGAGACTAGACATCTACCACTATCAGATTAGAGCCATAAAGGAGACTAGACATCTACCACCCCACTACCACTATCAGATTAGAGCCATAAAGGAGACTAAACATCTATCATCCCACTACCACTATCAGATTAGAGCCATAAAGGAGACTAGACATCTACCACTATCAGATTAGAGCCATAACGGAGACTAGACATCTATCACCCCACTACCACTATCAGAATAGAGCCATAAAGGAGACTAGACATCTACCACCCCACTACCACTATCAGATTAGAGCCATAAAGGAGACTAGACATCTACCACCTCACTACCACTATCAGATTAGAGCCATAAGGAGACTAGACATCTACCACCCCATTACCACTATCAGAGGAGAGCCATAAAGGAGACTAGACATCTACCACTATCAGATTAGAGCCATAAGGGAGACTAGACATCTACCACCCCACTACCACTATCAGATTAGAGCCATAAAGGAGACTAGACATCTACCACCCCACTACCACTATCAGATTAAAGCCATAAAGGAGACTAGACATCTATCACCCCACTACCAATATCAGATTAGAGCCATAAAGGAGACTAGACATCTACCACCCCACTACCACTATCAGATTAGAGCCATAAAGGAGACTAGACATCTACCACTATCAGATTAGAGCCATAAAGGAGACTAGTCATCTACCACCCCACTACCACTATCAGATTAGAGCCATAAAGGAGACTAGACATCTATCACCCCACTACCAATATCAGATTAGAGCCATAAAGGAGACTAGACATCTACCACCCCACTACCACTATCAGATTAGAGCCATAAAGGAGACTAGACATCTACCACTATCAGATTAGAGCCATAAAGGAGACTAGACATCTACCACCCCACTACCACTATCAGATTAGAGCCATAAAGGAGACTAGACATCTATCACCCCACTACCAATATCAGATTAGAGCCATAAAGGAGACTAGACATCTACCACCCCACTACCACTATCAGATTAGAACCATAAAGGAGACTAGACATCTACCACCCCACTACTACTATCAGCTTAGAGCCATAAGGGAGACTAGACATCTACCACCCCACTACTACTGTCAGATTAGAGCCATAAAGGAGACTAGACATCTACCACCTCACTACCACTATCAGATTAGAACCATAAAGGAGACTAGACATCTATCATCCCACTACCACTATCAGATTAGAGCCATAAAGGAGACTAGACATCTATCACCTCACTACCAATATCAGATTAGAGCCATAAAGGAGACTAGACATCTACCACCCCACTACCACTATCAGATTACATTTACATTTACATTTAAGTCATTTAGCAGACGCTCTTATCCAGAGCGACTTACAAGTTGGTGCATTCACCTTATGATGTCCAGTGGAACAACCACTTTACAATAGTGCATCTAACTCTAAGGGGGGGGGGGGGGTTTAGAAGGATTACTTTATCCTATCCTAGGTATTCCTTAAAGAGGTGGGGTTTCAGGTGTCTCCGGAAGGTGGTGATTGATTCCGCTGACCTGGCGTCGTGGGGGAGTTTGTTCCACCATTGGGGTGCCAGAGCAGCGAACAGTTTTGACTGGGCTGAGCGGGAGCTGTACTTCCTCAGAGGTAGGGAGGCGAGCAGGCCAGAGGTGGATGAACGCAGTGCCCTTGTTTGGGTGTAGGGCCTGATCAGAGCCTGAAGGTACGGAGGTGCCGTTCCCCTCACAGCTCCGTAGGCAAGCACCATGGTCTTGTAGCGGATGCGAGCTTCAACTGGAAGCCAGTGGAGAGAGCGGAGGAGCGGGGTGACGTGAGAGAACTTGGGAAGGTTGAACACCAGACGGGCTGCGGCGTTCTGGATGAGTTGTAGGGGTTTAATCGCACAGGCAGGGAGCCCAGCCAACAGCGAGTTGCAGTAATCCAGACGGGAGATGACAAGTGCCTGGATTAGGACCTGCGCCGCTTCCTGTGTGAGGCAGGGTCGTACTCTGCGAATGTTGAAGAGCATATCAGATTAGAGCCATAAAGGAGACTAGACATCTACCACCCCACTACCACTATCAGATTAGAGCCATAAAGGAGACTAGACATCTACCACTATCAGATTAGAGCCATAAAGGAGACTAGACATCTACCACCCCACTACCACTATCAGATTAGAGCCATAAAGGAGACTAAACATCTATCATCCCACTACCACTATCAGATTAGAGCCATAAAGGAGACTAGACATCTACCACTATCAGATTAGAGCCATAACGGAGACTAGACATCTATCACCCCACTACCACTATCAGAATAGAGCCATAAAGGAGACTAGACATCTACCACCCCACTACCACTATCAGATTAGAGCCATAAAGGAGACTAGACATCTACCACCTCACTACCACTATCAGATTAGAGCCATAAGGAGACTAGACATCTACCACCCCATTACCACTATCAGAGGAGAGCCATAAAGGAGACTAGACATCTACCACTATCAGATTAGAGCCATAAGGGAGACTAGACATCTACCACCCCACTACCACTATCAGATTAGAGCCATAAAGGAGACTAGACATCTACCACCCCACTACCACTATCAGATTAAAGCCATAAAGGAGACTAGACATCTATCACCCCACTACCAATATCAGATTAGAGCCATAAAGGAGACTAGACATCTACCACCCCACTACCACTATCAGATTAGAGCCATAAAGGAGACTAGACATCTACCACTATCAGATTAGAGCCATAAAGGAGACTAGTCATCTACCACCCCACTACCACTATCAGATTAGAGCCATAAAGGAGACTAGACATCTATCACCCCACTACCAATATCAGATTAGAGCCATAAAGGAGACTAGACATCTACCACCCCACTACCACTATCAGATTAGAGCCATAAAGGAGACTAGACATCTACCACTATCAGATTAGAGCCATAAAGGAGACTAGACATCTACCACCCCACTACCACTATCAGATTAGAGCCATAAAGGAGACTAGACATCTATCACCCCACTACCAATATCAGATTAGAGCCATAAAGGAGACTAGACATCTACCACCCCACTACCACTATCAGATTAGAACCATAAAGGAGACTAGACATCTACCACCCCACTACTACTATCAGCTTAGAGCCATAAGGGAGACTAGACATCTACCACCCCACTACTACTGTCAGATTAGAGCCATAAAGGAGACTAGACATCTACCACCTCACTACCACTATCAGATTAGAACCATAAAGGAGACTAGACATCTATCATCCCACTACCACTATCAGATTAGAGCCATAAAGGAGACTAGACATACCACCCCACTACCACTATCAGATTAGAGCTATAAAGGAGACTAGACATCTATCACCCCACTACCACTATCAGATTAGAGCCATAAAGGAGACTAGACATCTACCACCTCACTACCACTATCAGATTAGAGCCATAAGGAGACTAGACATCTACCACCCCACTACCACTATCAGAGTATAGCCATAAAGGAGACTAGACATCTACCACTATCAGATTAGAGCCATAAAGGAGACTAGACATCTTCCACCCCACTACCACTATAAGATTAGAGCCATAAAGGAGACTAGACATCTACCACCTCACTACCACTATCAGATTAGAGCCATAAGGAGACTAGACATCTACCACCCCACTACCACTATCAGAGTATAGCCATAAAGGAGACTAGACATCTACCACTATCAGATTAGAGCCATAAAGGAGACTAGACATCTATCACCCCACTACTACTATCAGAATAGAGCCATAAGGGAGACTAGACATCTACCAACCCACTACTACTGTCAGATTAGAGCCATAAAGGAGACTAGACATCTACCACCTCACTACCACTATCAGATTAGAACCATAAAGGAGACTAGACATCTACCACCCCACTACTACTATCAGCTTAGAGCCATAAGGGAGACTAGACATCTACCACCCCACTACTACTGTCAGATTAGAGCCATAAAGGAGACTAGACATCTACCACCCCACTACCACTATCAGATTAGAACCATAAAGGAGACTAGACATCTACCACCCCACTACTACTATCAGCTTAGAGCCATAAGGGAGACTAGACATCTACCACCCCACTACTACTGTCAGATTAGAGCCATAAAGGAGACTAGACATCTACCACCTCACTACCACTATCAGATTAGAACCATAAAGGAGACTAGACATCTATCATCCCACTACCACTATCAGATTAGAGCCATAAAGGAGACTAGACATCTACCACTATCAGATTAGAGCTATAAAGGAGACTAGACATCTACCACCCCACTACCACTATCAGATTAGAGCCATAAAGGAGACTAGACATCTACCACCTCACTACCACTATCAGATTAGAGCCATAAGGAGACTAGACATCTACCACCCCACTACCACTATCAGAGTATAGCCATAAAGGAGACTAGACATCTACCACTATCAGATTAGAGCCATAAAGGAGACTAGACATCTTCCACCCCACTACCACTATAAGATTAGAGCCATAAAGGAGACTAGACATCTACCACCTCACTACCACTATCAGATTAGAGCCATAAGGAGACTAGACATCTACCACCCCACTACCACTATCAGAGTATAGCCATAAAGGAGACTAGACATCTACCACCCCACTACCACTATCAGATTAGAGCCATAAAGGAGACTAGACATCTATCACCCCACTACTACTATCAGAATAGAGCCATAAGGGAGACTAGACATCTACCACCCCACTACTACTGTCAGATTAGAGCCATAAAGGAGACTAGACATCTACCACCTCACTACCACTATCAGATTAGAACCATAAAGGAGACTAGACATCTATCATCCCACTACCACTATCAGATTAGAGCCATAAAGGAGACTAGACATCTACCACCCCACTACCACTATCAGATTAGAGCCATAAAGGAGACTAGACATCTACCACTATCAGATTAGAGCCATAACGGAGACTAGACATCTATCACCCCACTACCACTATCAGAATAGAGCCATAAAGGAGACTAGACATCTACCACCCCACTACCACTATCAGATTAGAGCCATAACGGAGACTAGACATCTATCACCCCACTACCACTATCAGAATAGAGCCATAAAGGAGACTAGACATCTACCACCCCACTACCACTATCAGATTAGAGCCATAAAGGAGACTAGACATCTATCACCCCACTACCAATATCAGATTAGAGCCATAAAGGAGACTAGACATGTACCACCCTACTACCACTATCAGATTAGAGCCATAAAGGAGACTAGACATCTACCACTATCAGATTAGAGCCATACAGGAGACTAGACATCTACAACCCCACTACCTATATCAGATTAGAGCCATAAAGGAGACTAGACATCTACCACCCCACTACCACTATCAGATTAGAGCCATAAAGGAGACTAGACATCTACCACCCCACTACTACTATCAGATTAGAGCCATAAAGGAGACTAGACATCTACCACCTCACTACCACTATCAGATTAGAGCCATAAAGGAGACTAGACATCTACCACCCCACTACCACTATCAGATTAGAGCCATAAAGGAGACTAGACATCTACCACCTCACTACCACTATCAGATTAGAGCCATAAGGAGACTAGCCATCTACCACTATCAGATTATAGCCATAAAGGAGACTAGACATCTACCACCCCACTACCACTATCAGATTAGAGCCATAAGGGAGACTAGACATCTACCGCCCCACTACCACTATCAGATTAGAGCCATAAAGGAGACTAGACATCTACCACCCCACTACTACTATCAGATTAGAGCCATAAGGGAGACTAGACATCTACCACCCCACTACCACTATCAGATTAGAGCCATAAAGGAGACTAGACATCTACCACCCCACTACCACTATCAGATTAGAGCCATAAAGGAGACTAGACATCTATCACCCCACTACCAATATCAGATTAGAGCCATAAAGGAGACTAGACATCTACCACCCCACTACCACTATCAGATTAGAGCCATAAATGAGACTAGACATCTACCACTATCAGATTATAGCCATAAAGGAGACTAGACATCTACCACCCCACTACCACTATCAGATTAGAGCCATAAAGGAGACTAGACATCTACCACTATCAGATTAGAGCCATAAAGGAGACTAGACATCTACCACCCCACTACCACTATCAGATTAGAGCCATAAAGGAGACTAGACATCTATCACCCCACTACCAATATCAGATTAGAGCCATAAAGGAGACTAGACATCTACCACCCCACTACCACTATCAGATTAGAGCCATAAAGGAGACTAGACATCTACCACCCCACTACCACTATCAGATTAGAGCCATAAAGGAGACTAGACATCTATCACCTCACTACCAATATCAGATTAGAGCCATAAAGGAGACTAGACATCTACCACCCCACTACCACTATCAGATTACATTTACATTTAAGTCATTTAGCAGACGCTCTTATCCAGAGCGACTTACAAGTTGGTGCATTCACCTTATGATGTCCAGTGGAACAACCACTTTACAATAGTGCATCTAACTCTAAGGGGGGGGGGGGGGGGTTAGAAGGATTACTTTATCCTATCCTAGGTATTCCTTAAAGAGGTGGGGTTTCAGGTGTCTCCGGAAGGTGGTGATTGATTCCGCTGACCTGGCGTCGTGGGGGAGTTTGTTCCACCATTGGGGTGCCAGAGCAGCGAACAGTTTTGACTGGGCTGAGCGGGAGCTGTACTTCCTCAGAGGTAGGGAGGCGAGCAGGCCAGAGGTGGATGAACGCAGTGCCCTTGTTTGGGTGTAGGGCCTGATCAGAGCCTGAAGGTACGGAGGTGCCGTTCCCCTCACAGCTCCGTAGGCAAGCACCATGGTCTTGTAGCGGATGCGAGCTTCAACTGGAAGCCAGTGGAGAGAGCGGAGGAGCGGGGTGACGTGAGAGAACTTGGGAAGGTTGAACACCAGACGGGCTGCGGCGTTCTGGATGAGTTGTAGGGGTTTAATCGCACAGGCAGGGAGCCCAGCCAACAGCGAGTTGCAGTAATCCAGACGGGAGATGACAAGTGCCTGGATTAGGACCTGCGCCGCTTCCTGTGTGAGGCAGGGTCGTACTCTGCGAATGTTGAAGAGCATATCAGATTAGAGCCATAAAGGAGACTAGACATCTACCACCCCACTACCACTATCAGATTAGAGCCATAAAGGAGACTAGACATCTACCACTATCAGATTAGAGCCATAAAGGAGACTAGACATCTACCACCCCACTACCACTATCAGATTAGAGCCATAAAGGAGACTAAACATCTATCATCCCACTACCACTATCAGATTAGAGCCATAAAGGAGACTAGACATCTACCACCTCACTACCACTATCAGATTAGAGCCATAAAGGAGACTAGACATCTACCACCCCACTACCACTATCAGATTAGAGCCATAAAGGAGACTAGACATCTACCACCTCACTACCACTATCAGATTAGAGCCATAAGGAGACTAGACATCTACCACTATCAGATTATAGCCATAAAGGAGACTAGACATCTACCACCCCACTACTACTATCAGATTAGAGCCATAAGGGAGACTAAACATCTACCGCCCCACTACCACTATCAGATTAGAGCCATAAAGGAGACTAGACATCTACCACCCCACTACTACTATCAGATTAGAGCCATAAGGGAGACTAGACATCTACCACCCCACTACCACTATCAGATTAGAGCCATAAAGGAGACTAGACATCTACCACCCCACTACCACTATCAGATTAGAGCCATAAAGGAGACTAGACATCTATCACCCCACTACCAATATCAGATTAGAGCCATAAAGGAGACTAGACATCTACCACCCCACTACCACTATCAGATTAGAGCCATAAATGAGACTAGACATCTACCACTATCAGATTATAGCCATAAAGGAGACTAGACATCTACCACCCCACTACCACTATCAGATTAGAGCCATAAAGGAGACTAGACATCTACCACTATCAGATTAGAGCCATAAAGGAGACTAGACATCTACCACCCCACTACCACTATCAGATTAGAGCCATAAAGGAGACTAGACATCTATCACCCCACTACCAATATCAGATTAGAGCCATAAAGGAGACTAGACATCTACCACCCCACTACCACTATCAGATTAGAGCCATAAAGGAGACTAGACATCTACCACCCCACTACCACTATCAGATTAGAGCCATAAAGGAGACTAGACATCTATCACCTCACTACCAATATCAGATTAGAGCCATAAAGGAGACTAGACATCTACCACCCCACTACCACTATCAGATTACATTTACATTTAAGTCATTTAGCAGACGCTCTTATCCAGAGCGACTTACAAGTTGGTGCATTCACCTTATGATGTCCAGTGGAACAACCACTTTACAATAGTGCATCTAACTCTAAGGGGGGGGGGGGGGGGTTAGAAGGATTACTTTATCCTATCCTAGGTATTCCTTAAAGAGGTGGGGTTTCAGGTGTCTCCGGAAGGTGGTGATTGATTCCGCTGACCTGGCGTCGTGGGGGAGTTTGTTCCACCATTGGGGTGCCAGAGCAGCGAACAGTTTTGACTGGGCTGAGCGGGAGCTGTACTTCCTCAGAGGTAGGGAGGCGAGCAGGCCAGAGGTGGATGAACGCAGTGCCCTTGTTTGGGTGTAGGGCCTGATCAGAGCCTGAAGGTACGGAGGTGCCGTTCCCCTCACAGCTCCGTAGGCAAGCACCATGGTCTTGTAGCGGATGCGAGCTTCAACTGGAAGCCAGTGGAGAGAGCGGAGGAGCGGGGTGACGTGAGAGAACTTGGGAAGGTTGAACACCAGACGGGCTGCGGCGTTCTGGATGAGTTGTAGGGGTTTAATCGCACAGGCAGGGAGCCCAGCCAACAGCGAGTTGCAGTAATCCAGACGGGAGATGACAAGTGCCTGGATTAGGACCTGCGCCGCTTCCTGTGTGAGGCAGGGTCGTACTCTGCGAATGTTGAAGAGCATATCAGATTAGAGCCATAAAGGAGACTAGACATCTACCACCCCACTACCACTATCAGATTAGAGCCATAAAGGAGACTAGACATCTACCACTATCAGATTAGAGCCATAAAGGAGACTAGACATCTACCACCCCACTACCACTATCAGATTAGAGCCATAAAGGAGACTAGACATCTATCATCCCACTACCACTATCAGATTAGAGCCATAAAGGAGACTAGACATCTACCACTATCAGATTAGAGCCATAACGGAGACTAGACATCTATCACCCCACTACCACTATCAGAATAGAGCCATAAAGGAGACTAGACATCTACCACCCCACTACCACTATCAGATTAGAGCCATAAAGGAGACTAGACATCTACCACCTCACTACCACTATCAGATTAGAGCCATAAGGAGACTAGACATCTACCACCCCACTACCACTATCAGAGGAGAGCCATAAAGGAGACTAGACATCTACCACTATCAGATTAGAGCCATAAGGGAGACTAGACATCTACCACCCCACTACCACTATCAGATTAGAGCCATAAAGGAGACTAGACATCTACCACCCCACTACCACTATCAGATTAGAGCCATAAAGGAGACTAGACATCTATCACCCCACTACCAATATCAGATTAGAGCCATAAAGGAGACTAGACATCTACCACCCCAATACCACTATCAGATTAGAGCCATAAAGGAGACTAGACATCTACCACTATCAGATTAGAGCCATAAAGGAGACTAGACATCTACCACCCCACTACCACTATCAGATTAGAGCCATAAAGGAGACTAGACATCTATCACCCCACTACCAATATCAGATTAGAGCCATAAAGGAGACTAGACATCTACCACCCCACTACCACTATCAGATTAGAGCCATAAAGGAGACTAGACATCTACCACTATCAGATTAGAGCCATAAAGGAGACTAGACATCTACCACCCCACTACCACTATCAGATTAGAGCCATAAAGGAGACTAGACATCTATCACCCCACTACCAATATCAGATTAGAGCCATAAAGGAGACTAGACATCTACCACCCCACTACCACTATCAGATTAGAGCCATAAAGGAGACTAGACATCTACCACCCCACTACTACTATCAGCTTAGAGCCATAAGGGAGACTAGACATCTACCACCCCACTACTACTGTCAGATTAGAGCCATAAAGGAGACTAGACATCTACCACCTCACTACCACTATCAGATTAGAACCATAAAGGAGACTAGACATCTATCATCCCACTACCACTATCAGATTAGAGCCATAAAGGAGACTAGACATCTACCACTATCAGATTAGAGCTATAAAGGAGACTAGACATCTATCACCCCACTACCACTATCAGATTAGAGCCATAAAGGAGACTAGACATCTACCACCTCACTACCACTATCAGATTAGAGCCATAAAGGAGACTAGACATCTACCACCCCACTACCACTATCAGAGTATAGCCATAAAGGAGACTAGACATCTACCACTATCAGATTAGAGCCATAAAGGAGACTAGAAATCTTCCACCCCACTACCACTATCAGATTAGAGCCATAAAGGAGACTAGACATCTACCACCTCACTACCACTATCAGATTAGAGCCATAAGGAGACTAGACATCTACCACCCCACTACCACTATCAGAGTATAGCCATAAAGGAGACTAGACATCTACCACTATCAGATTAGAGCCATAAAGGAGACTAGACATCTATCACCCCACTACTACTATCAGAATAGAGCCATAAGGGAGACTAGACATCTACCAACCCACTACTACTGTCAGATTAGAGCCATAAAGGAGACTAGACATCTACCACCTCACTACCACTATCAGATTAGAACCATAAAGGAGACTAGACATCTATCATCCCACTACCACTATCAGATTAGAGCCATAAAGGAGACTAGACATCTACCACCCCACTACCACTATCAGATTAGAGCCATAAGGGAGACTAGACATCTACCACCCCACTACCACTATCAGAGTATAGCCATAAAGGAGACTAGACATCTACCACTATCAGATTAGAGCCATAAAGGAGACTAGACATCTACCACCCCACTACTACTATCAGATTAGAGCCATAAGGGAGACTAGACATCTACCACTATCAGATTAGAGCCATAAAGGAGACTAGTCATCTACCACCCCACTACCACTATCAGATTAGAGCCATAAAGGAGACTAGACAGCTATCACCCCACTACCAATATCAGATTAGAGCCATAAAGGAGACTAGACATCTACCACCCCACTACCACTATCAGATTAGAGCCATAAAGGAGACTAGACATCTATCACTATCAGATTAGAGCCATAAAGGAGACTAGACATCTACCACCCCACTACCACTATCAGATTAGAGCCATAAAGGAGACTAGACATCTATCACCCCACTACCAATATCAGATTAGAGCCATAAAGGAGACTAGACATCTACCACCCCACTACCACTATCAGATTAGAGCCATAAAGGAGACTAGACATCTACCACTATCAGATTAGAGCCATAAAGGAGACTAGTCATCTACCACCCCACTACCACTATCAGATTAGAGCCATAAAGGAGACTAGACATCTATCACCCCACTACCAATATCAGATTAGAGCCATAAAGGAGACTAGACATCTACCACCCCACTACCACTATCAGATTAGAGCCATAAAGGAGACTAGACATCTACCACTATCAGATTAGAGCCATAAAGGAGACTAGACATCTACCACCCCACTACCACTATCAGATTAGAGCCATAAAGGAGACTAGACATCTATCACCCCACTACCAATATCAGATTAGAGCCATAAAGGAGACTAGACATCTACCACCCCACTACCACTATCAGATTAGAGCCATAAAGGAGACTAGACATCTACCACTATCAGATTAGAGCCATAAAGGAGACTAGTCATCTACCACCCCACTACCACTATCAGATTAGAGCCATAAAGGAGACTAGACATCTACCACCCCACTACCACTATCAGATTAGAGCCATAAAGGAGACTAGACATCTACCACCCCACTACTACTATCAGCTTAGAGCCATAAGGGAGACTAGACATCTACCACCCCACTACTACTGTCAGATTAGAGCCATAAAGGAGACTAGACATCTACCACCTCACTACCACTATCAGATTAGAACCATAAAGGAGACTAGACATCTATCATCCCACTACCACTATCAGATTAGAGCCATAAAGGAGACTAGACATCTACCACTATCAGATTAGAGCCATAAAGGAGACTAGACATCTATCACCCCACTACCACTATCAGATTAGAGCCATAAAGGACACTAGACATCTACCACCTCACTACCACTATCAGATTAGAACCATAAAGGAGACTAGACATCTATCATCCCACTACCACTATCAGATTAGAGCCATAAAGGAGACTAGACATCTACCACCCCACTACCACTATCAGATTAGAGCCATAAGGGAGACTAGACATCTACCACCCCACTACCACTAAAAGAGTATAGCCATAAAGGAGACTAGACATCTACCACTATCAGATTAGAGCCATAAAGGAGAGTTAGACATCTACCACCCCACTACTACTATCAGATTAGAGCCATAAGGGAGACTAGACATCTACCACTATCAGATTAGAGCCATAAAGGAGACTAGTCATCTACCACCCCACTACCACTATCAGATTAGAGCCATAAAGGAGACTAGACATCTATCACCCGACTACCAATATCAGATTAGAGCCATAAAGGAGACTAGACATCTACCACCCCACTACCACTATCAGATTAGAGCCATAAAGGAGACTAGACATCTATCACTATCAGATTAGAGCCATAAAGGAGACTAGACATCTACCACCCCACTACCACTATCAGATTAGAGCCATAAAGGAGACTAGACATCTATCACCCCACTACCAATATCAGATTAGAGCCATAAAGGAGACTAGACATCTACCACCCCACTACCACTATCAGATTAGAGCCATAAAGGAGACTAGACATCTACCACTATCAGATTAGAGCCATAAAGGAGACTAGTCATCTACCACCCCACTACCACTATCAGATTAGAGCCATAAAGGAGACTAGACATCTATCACCCCACTACCAATATCAGATTAGAGCCATAAAGGAGACTAGACATCTACCACCCCACTACCACTATCAGATTAGAGCCATAAAGGAGACTAGACATCTACCACTATCAGATTAGAGCCATAAAGGAGACTAGACATCTACCACCCCACTACCACTATCAGATTAGAGCCATAAAGGAGACTAGACATCTACCACCCCACTACCACTATCAGATTAGAGCCATAAAGGAGACTAGACATCTACCACTATCAGATTAGAGCCATAAAGGAGACTAGACATCTACCACCGCACTACTACTATCAGATTAGAGCCATAAGGGAGACTAGACATCTACCACTATCAGATTAGAGCCATAAAGGAGACTAGTCATCTACCACCCCACTACCACTATCAGATTAGAGCCATAAAGGAGACTAGACATCTATCACCCCACTACCAATATCAGATTAGAGCCATAAAGGAGACTAGACATCTACCACCCCACTACCACTATCAGATTAGAGCCATAAAGGAGACTAGACATCTACCACTATCAGATTAGAGCCATAAAGGAGACTAGACATCTACCACCCCACTACCACTATCAGATTAGAGCCATAAAGGAGACTAGACATCTATCACCCCACTACCAATATCAGATTAGAGCCATAAAGGAGACTAGACATCTACCACCCCACTACCACTATCAGATTAGAGCCATAAAGGAGACTAGACATCTACCACTATCAGATTAGAGCCATAAAGGAGACTAGTCATCTACCACCCCACTACCACTATCAGATTAGAGCCATAAAGGAGACTAGACATCTACCACCCCACTACCACTATCAGATTAGAGCCATAAAGGAGACTAGACATCTACCACCCCACTACCACTATCAGCTTAGAGCCATAAAGGAGACTAGACATCTACCACCCCACTACCACTATCAGATTAGAGCCATAAAGGAGACTAGACATCTACCACCTCACTACCACTATCAGATTAGAACCATAAAGGAGACTAGACATCTATCATCCCACTACCACTATCAGATTAGAGCCATAAAGGAGACTAGACATCTACCACTATCAGATTAGAGCCATAAAGGAGACTAGACATCTATCACCCCACTACCACTATCAGATTAGAGCCATAAAGGAGACTAGACATCTACCACCTCACTACCACTATCAGATTAGAGCCATAAGGAGACTAGACATCTACCACCCCACTACCACTATCAGAGTATAGCCATAAAGGAGACTAGACATCTACCACTATCAGATTAGAGCCATAAAGGAGACTAGACATCTTCCACCCCACTACCACTATCAGATTAGAGCCTTAAAGGAGACTAGACATCTACCACCTCACTACCACTATCAGATTAGAGCCATAAGGAGACTAGACATCTACCACCCCACTACCACTATCAGAGTATAGCCATAAAGGAGACTAGACATCTACCACTATCAGATTAGAGCCATAAAGGAGACTAGACATCTATCACCCCACTACTACTATCAGAATAGAGCCATAAGGGAGACTAGACATCTACCAACCCACTACTACTGTCAGATTAGAGCCATAAAGGAGACTAGACATCTACCACCTCACTACCACTATCAGATTAGAACCATAAAGGAGACTAGACATCTATCATCCCACTACCACTATCAGATTAGAGCCATAAAGGAGACTAGACATCTACCACCCCACTACCACTATCAGATTAGAGCCATAAGGGAGACTAGACATCTACCACCCCACTACCACTATCAGAGTATAGCCATAAAGGAGACTAGACATCTACCACTATCAGATTAGAGCCATAAAGGAGACTAGACATCTACCACCCCACTACTACTATCAGATTAGAGCCATAAGGGAGACTAGACATCTACCACCCCACTACCACTATCAGATTAGAGCCATAAAGGAGACTAGACATCTACCACTATCAGATTAGAGCCATAACGGAGACTATACATCTATCACCCCAATACCACTATCAGATTAGAGCCATAAAGGAGACTAGACATCTACCACTATCAAATTAGAGCCATAACGGAGACTAGACATCTATCACCCCACTACCACTATTAGAATAGAGCCATAAAGGAGACTAGACATCTACCACCCCACTACCACTATCAGATTAGAGCCATAAAGGAGACTAGACATCTATCTCCCCACTACCAATATCAGATTAGAGCCATAAAGGAGACTAGACATCTACCACCCCACTACCACTATCAGATTAGAGCCATAAAGGAGACTAGACATCTACCACTATCAGATTAGAGCCATAAAGGAGACTAGACATCTACAACCCCACTACCTATATCAGATTAGAGCCATAAATGAGACTAGACATCTACCACCCCACTACCACTATCAGATTAGAACCATAAAGGAGACTAGACATCTACCACTATCAGATTAGAGCCATAAAGGAGACTAGACATCTACCACCCCACTACCACTATCAGATTAGAGCCATAAAGGAGACTAGACATCTACCACCCCACTACCACTATCAGATTAGAGCCATAAAGGAGACTAGACATCTATCACCCCACTACCAATATCAGATTAGAGCCATAAAGGAGACTAGACATCTACCACCCCACTACCACTATCAGATTAGAGCCATAAAGGAGACTAGACATCTACCACCCCACTACCACTATCAGATTAGAGCCATAAAGGAGACTAGTCATCTACCACCCCACTACCACTATCAGATTAGAGCCATAAAGGAGACTAGACATCTACCACCCCACTACCACTATCAGATTAGAGCCATAAAGGAGACTAGACATCTACCACCCCACTACCACTATCAGCTTAGAGCCATAAGGGAGACTAGACATCTACCACCCCACTACTACTGTCAGATTAGAGCCATAAAGGAGACTAGACATCTACCACCTCACTACCACTATCAGATTAGAACCATAAAGGAGACTAGACATCTATCATCCCACTACCACTATCAGATTAGAGCCATAAAGGAGACTAGACATCTACCACTATCAGATTAGAGCCATAAAGGAGACTAGACATCTATCACCCCACTACCACTATCAGATTAGAGCCATAAAGGAGACTAGACATCTACCACCTCACTACCACTATCAGATTAGAGCCATAAGGAGACTAGACATCTACCACCCCACTACCACTATCAGAGTATAGCCATAAAGGAGACTAGACATCTACCACTATCAGATTAGAGCCATAAAGGAGACATCTTCCACCCCACTACCACTATCAGATTAGAGCCTTAAAGGAGACTAGACATCTACCACCTCACTACCACTATCAGATTAGAGCCATAAGGAGACTAGACATCTACCACCCCACTACCACTATCAGAGTATAGCCATAAAGGAGACTAGACATCTACCACTATCAGATTAGAGCCATAAAGGAGACTAGACATCTATCACCCCACTACTACTATCAGAATAGAGCCATAAGGGAGACTAGACATCTACCAACCCACTACTACTGTCAGATTAGAGCCATAAAGGAGACTAGACATCTACCACCTCACTACCACTATCAGATTAGAACCATAAAGGAGACTAGACATCTATCATCCCACTACCACTATCAGATTAGAGCCATAAAGGAGACTAGACATCTACCACCCCACTACCACTATCAGATTAGAGCCATAAGGGAGACTAGACATCTACCACCCCACTACCACTATCAGAGTATAGCCATAAAGGAGACTAGACATCTACCACTATCAGATTAGAGCCATAAAGGAGACTAGACATCTACCACCCCACTACTACTATCAGATTAGAGCCATAAGGGAGACTAGACATCTACCACCCCACTACCACTATCAGATTAGAGCCATAAAGGAGACTAGACATCTACCACTATCAGATTAGAGCCATAACGGAGACTATACATCTATCACCCCAATACCACTATCAGATTAGAGCCATAAAGGAGACTAGACATCTACCACTATCAGATTAGAGCCATAACGGAGACTAGACATCTATCACCCCACTACCACTATCAGAATAGAGCCATAAAGGAGACTAGACATCTACCACCCCACTACCACTATCAGATTAGAGCCATAAAGGAGACTAGACATCTATCTCCCCACTACCACTATCAGATTAGAGCCATAAAGGAGACTAGACATCTACCACCCCACTACCACTATCAGATTAGAGCCATAAAGGAGACTAGACATCTACCACTATCAGATTAGAGCCATAAAGGAGACTAGACATCTACAACCCCACTACCTATATCAGATTAGAGCCATAAATGAGACTAGACATCTACCACCCCACTACCACTATCAGATTAGAACCATAAAGGAGACTAGACATCTACCACTATCAGATTAGAGCCATAAAGGAGACTAGACATCTACCACCCCACTACCACTATCAGATTAGAACCATAAAGGAGACTAGACATCTACCTATATCAGATTAGAGCCATAAAGGAGAGTAGACATCTACCACCCCACTACCACTATCAGATTAGAGCCATAAAGGAGACTAGACATCTATCCACTATCAGATAAGAAGCCATAAAGGAGACTAGACATCTACCTCCCCACTACTACTATCAGATTAGAGCCATAAGGGAGACTAGACATCTACCACCCCACTACTACTGTCAGATTAGAGCCATAAAGGAGACTAGACATCTACCACCTCACTACCACTATTAGATTAGAACCATAAAGGAGACTAGACATCTACCACCCCACTACTACTATCAGATTAGAGCCATAAGGGAGACTAGACATCTACCACCCCACTACCACTATCAGATTAGAGCCATAAAGGAGACTAGACATCTACCACTATCAGATTAGAGCCATAACGGAGACTATACATCTATCACCCCAATACCACTATCAGATTAGAGCCATAAAGGAGACTAGACATCTACCACTATCAAATTAGAGCCATAACGGAGACTAGACATCTATCACCCCACTACCACTATTAGAATAGAGCCATAAAGGAGACTAGACATCTACCACCCCACTACCACTATCAGATTAGAGCCATAAAGGAGACTAGACATCTATCTCCCCACTACCACTATCAGATTAGAGCCATAAAGGAGACTAGACATCTACCACCCCACTACCACTATCAGATTAGAGCCATAAAGGAGACTAGACATCTACCACTATCAGATTAGAGCCATAAAGGAGACTAGACATCTACAACCCCACTACCTATATCAGATTAGAGCCATAAATGAGACTAGACATCTACCACCCCACTACCACTATCAGATTAGAACCATAAAGGAGACTAGACATCTACCACTATCAGATTAGAGCCATAAAGGAGACTAGACATCTACCACCCCACTACCACTATCAGATTAGAACCATAAAGGAGACTAGACATCTACCTATATCAGATTAGAGCCATAAAGGAGACTAGACATCTACCACCCCACTACCACTATCAGATTAGAGCCATAAAGGAGACTAGACATCTATCCACTATCAGATAAGAAGCCATAAAGGAGACTAGACATCTACCTCCCCACTACTACTATCAGATTAGAGCCATAAGGGAGACTAGACATCTACCACCCCACTACTACTGTCAGATTAGAGCCATAAAGGAGACTAGACATCTACCACCTCACTACCACTATTAGATTAGAACCATAAAGGAGACTAGACATCTATCATCCCACTACCACTATCAGATTAGAGCCATAAAGGAGACTAGACATCTATCACCCCACTACCACTATCAGATTAGAGCCATAAAGGAGACTAGACATCTTCCACCCCACTACCACTATCAGATTAGAGCCATAAAGGAGACTAGACATCTACCACCCCACTACCACTGTCAGATTAGAGCCATAAAGGAGACTAGACATCTACCACCCCACTACCACTATCAGAGTATAGCCATAAAGGAGACTAGACATCTACCACTATCAGATTAGAGCCATAAAGGAGACTAGACATCTACCACCCCACTACTACTATCAGATTCGAGCCATAAGGGAGACTAGACATCTACCACCCCACTACCACTATCAGATTAGAGCCAAAAAGGAGACTAGACATCTACCACCTCACTACCACTATCAGATTAGAACCATAAAGGAGACTAGACATCTATCATCCCACTACCACTATCAGATTATAGCCATAAAGGAGACTAGACATCTACCACTATCAGATTAGAGCCATAACGGAGACTAGACATCTATCACCCCACTACCACTATCAGATTAGAGCCATAAAGGAGACTAGACATCTACCACTATCAGATTAGAGCCATAACGGAGACTAGACATCTATCACCCCACTACCACTATCAGAATAGAGCCATAAAGGAGACTAGACATCTACCACCCCACTACCACTATCAGATTAGAGTCATAAATGAGACTAGACATCTACCACCCCACTACCACTATCAGATTAGAGCCATAAAGGAGACTAGACATCTACCACCTCACTACCACTATCAGATTAGAGCCATAAGGAGACTAGACATCTACCACCCCACTACCACTATCAGAGTAGAGCCATAAAGGAGACTAGACATCTACCACTATCAGATTAGAGCCATAAAGGAGACTAGACATCTACCACCCCACTACTACTATCAGATTAGAGCCATAAGGGAGACTAAACATCTACCACCCCACTACCACTATCAGATTAGAGCCATAAAGGAGACTAGACATCTACCACCCCACTACTAATCTGATTAGAGCCATAAGGGAGACTAGACATCTACCACCCCACTACCACTATCAGATTAGAGCCATAAAGGAGACTAGACATCTACCACCCCACTACCACTATCAGATTAGAGCCATAAAGGAGACTAGACATCTATCACCCCACTACCAATATCAGATTAGAGCCATAAAGGAGACTAGACATCTACCACCCCACTACCACTATCAGATTAGAGCCATAAAGGAGACTAGACATCTACCACCCCACTACCACTATCAGAGTATAGCCATAAAGGAGACTAGACATCTACCACTATCAGATTAGAGCCATAAAGGAGACTAGACATCTACCACCCCACTACTACTATCAGATTCGAGCCATAAGGGAGACTAGACATCTACCACCCCACTACCACTATCAGATTAGAGCCAAAAAGGAGACTAGACATCTACCACCCCACTACTACTATCAGATTAGAGCCATAAAGGAGACTAGACATCTACCACCTCACTACCACTATCAGATTAGAACCATAAAGGAGACTAGACATCTATCATCCCACTACCACTATCAGATTATAGCCATAAAGGAGACTAGACATCTACCACTATCAGATTAGAGCCATAACGGAGACTAGACATCTATCACCCCACTACCACTATCAGATTAGAGCCATAAAGGAGACTAGACATCTACCACTATCAGATTAGAGCCATAACGGAGACTAGACATCTATCACCCCACTACCACTATCAGAATAGAGCCATAAAGGAGACTAGACATCTACCACCCCACTACCACTATCAGATTAGAGCCATGAAGGAGACTAGACATCTACCACCACACTACCACTATCAGATTAGAGCCATAAAGGAGACTAGACATCTACCACCTCACTACCACTATCAGATTAGAGCCATAAAGGAGACTAGACATCTACCACCCCACTACCACTATCAGAGTAGAGCCATAAAGGAGACTAGACATCTACCACTATCAGATTAGAGCCATAAAGGAGACTAGACATCTACCACCCCACTACTACTATCAGATTAGAGCCATAAGGGAGACTAAACATCTACCACCCCACTACCACTATCAGATTAGAGCCATAAAGGAGACTAGACATCTACCACCCCACTACTAATCTGATTAGAGCCATAAGGGAGACTAGACATCTACCACCCCACTACCACTATCAGATTAGAGCCATAAAGGAGACTAGACATCTACCACCCCACTACCACTATCAGATTAGAGCCATAAAGGAGACTAGACATCTATCACCCCACTACCAATATCAGATTAGAGCCATAAAGGAGACTAGACATCTACCACCCCACTACCACTATCAGATTAGAGCCATAAAGGAGACTAGACATCTATCACCCCACTACCAATATCAGATTAGAGCCATAAAGGAGACTAGACATCTACCACCCCACTACCACTATCAGATTAGAGCCATAAAGGAGACTAGACATCTATCACCCCAATACCACTATCAGATTAGAGCCATAAAGGAGACTAGACATCTACCACCCCACTACCACTATCAGATTAGAGCCATAAAGGAGACTAGACATCTACCACCTCACTACCACTATCAGATTAGAGCCATAAGGAGACTAGACATCTACCACCCCACTACCACTATCAGAGTAGAGCCATAAAGGAGACTAGACATCTACCACTATCAGATTAGAGCCATAAAGGAGACTAGACATCTACCACCCCACTACTACTATCAGATTAGAGCCATAAGGGAGACTAAACATCTACCACCCCACTACCACTATCAGATTAGAGCCATAAAGGAGACTAGACATCTACCACCCCACTACTAATCTGATTAGAGCCATAAGGGAGACTAGACATCTACCACCCCACTACCACTATCAGATTAGAGCCATAAAGGAGACTAGACATCTACCACCCCACTACCACTATCAGATTAGAGCCATAAAGGAGACTAGACATCTATCACCCCACTACCAATATCAGATTAGAGCCATAAAGGAGACTAGACATCTACCACCCCACTACCACTATCAGATTAGAGCCATAAAGGAGACTAGACATCTATCACCCCACTACCAATATCAGATTAGAGCCATAAAGGAGACTAGACATCTACCACCCCACTACCACTATCAGATTAGAGCCATAAAGGAGACTAGACATCTATCACCCCAATACCACTATCAGATTAGAGCCATAAAGGAGACTAGACATCTACCACTATCAGATTAGAGCCATAAAGGAGACTAGACATCTATCACCCCACTACCAATATCAGATTAGAGCCATAAAGGAGACTAGACATCTACCACCCCACTACCACTATCAGATTAGAGCCATAAAGGAGACTAGACATCTACCACCCCACTACCACTATCAGAGTATAGCCATAAAGGAGACTAGACATCTACCACTATCAGATTAGAGCCATAAAGGAGACTAGACATCTACCACCCCACTACTACTATCAGATTCGAGCCATAAGGGAGACTAGACATCTACCACCCCACTACCACTATCAGATTAGAGCCATAAAGGAGACTAGACATCTACCACCCCACTACCACTATCAGATTAGAGCCATAAAGGAGACTAGACATCTACAACCCCACTACCTATATCAGATTAGAGCCATAAAGGAGACTAGATATCTACCACCCCACTACCACTATCAGATTAGAGCCATAAAGGAGACTAGACATCTACCACTACCAGATTAGAGCCATAAAGGAGACTAGACATCTACCACCCCACTACCACTATCAGATTAGAGCCATAAAGGAGACTAGACATCTATCACCCCACTACCAATATCAGATTAGAGCCATAAAGGAGACTAGACATCTACCACCCCACTACCACTATCAGATTAGAGCCATAAAGGAGACTAGACATCTACCACCCCACTACTACTATCAGATTAGAGCCATAAAGGAGACTAGACATCTACCACCTCACTACCACTATCAGATTAGAACCATAAAGGAGACTAGACATCTATCATCCCACTACCACTATCAGATTATAGCCATAAAGGAGACTAGACATCTACCACTATCAGATTAGAGCCATAACGGAGACTAGACATCTATCACCCCACTACCACTATCAGATTAGAGCCATAAAGGAGACTAGACATCTACCACTATCAGATTAGAGCCATAACGGAGACTAGACATCTATCACCCCACTACCACTATCAGAATAGAGCCATAAAGGAGACTAGACATCTACCACCCCACTACCACTATCAGATTAGAGCCATAAAGGAGACTAGACATCTACCACCCCACTACCACTATCAGATTAGAGCCATAAAGGAGACTAGACATCTACCACCTCACTACCACTATCAGATTAGAGCCATAAGGAGACTAGACATCTACCACCCCACTACCACTATCAGAGTAGAGCCATAAAGGAGACTAGACATCTACCACTATCAGATTAGAGCCATAAAGGAGACTAGACATCTACCACCCCACTACCACTATCAGATTCGAGCCATAAGGGAGACTAGACATCTACCACCCCACTACCACTATCAGATTAGAGCCATAAAGGAGACTAGACATCTACCACCCCACTACCACTATCAGATTAGAGCCATAAAGGAGACTAGACATCTACAACCCCACTACCTATATCAGATTAGAGCCATAAAGGAGACTAGATATCTACCACCCCACTACCACTATCAGATTAGAGCCATAAAGGAGACTAGACATCTACCACTATCAGATTAGAGCCATAAAGGAGACTAGACATCTACCACCCCACTACCACTATCAGATTAGAGCCATAAAGGAGACTAGACATCTATCACCCCACTACCAATATCAGATTAGAGCCATAAAGGAGACTAGACATCTACCACCCCACTACCACTATCAGATTAGAGCCATAAAGGAGACTAGACATCTACCACCCCACTACCACTATCAGATTAGAGCCATAAAGGAGACTAGACATCTACCACCTCACTACCACTATCAGATTAGAACCATAAAGGAGACTAGACATCTATCATCCCACTACCACTATCAGATTATAGCCATAAAGGAGACTAGACATCTACCACTATCAGATTAGAGCCATAACGGAGACTAGACATCTATCACCCCACTACCACTATCAGATTAGAGCCATAAAGGAGACTAGACATCTACCACTATCAGATTAGAGCCATAACGGAGACTAGACATCTATCACCCCACTACCACTATCAGAATAGAGCCATAAAGGAGACTAGACATCTACCACCCCACTACCACTATCAGATTAGAGCCATAAAGGAGACTAGACATCTACCACCCCACTACCACTATCAGATTAGAGCCATAAAGGAGACTAGACATCTACCACCTCACTACCACTATCAGATTAGAGCCATAAAGGAGACTAGACATCTACCACCTCACTACCACTATCAGATTAGAACCATAAAGGAGACTAGACATCTATCATCCCACTACCACTATCAGATTATAGCCATAAAGGAGACTAGACATCTACCACTATCAGATTAGAGCCATAACGGAGACTAGACATCTATCACCCCACTACCACTATCAGATTAGAGCCATAAAGGAGACTAGACATCTACCACTATCAGATTAGAGCCATAACGGAGACTAGACATCTATCACCCCACTACCACTATCAGAATAGAGCCATAAAGGAGACTAGACATCTACCACCCCACTACCACTATCAGATTAGAGCCATAAAGGAGACTAGACATCTACCACCCCACTACCACTATCAGATTAGAGCCATAAAGGAGACTAGACATCTACCACCTCACTACCACTATCAGATTAGAGCCATAAGGAGACTAGACATCTACCACCCCACTACCACTATCAGAGTAGAGCCATAAAGGAGACTAGACATCTACCACTATCAGATTAGAGCCATAAAGGAGACTAGACATCTACCACCCCACTACTACTATCAGATTAGAGCCATAAGGGAGACTAAACATATACCACCCCACTACCACTATCAGATTAGAGCCATAAAGGAGACTAGACATCTACCACCCCACTACTACTATCAGATTAGAGCCATAAGGGAGACTAGACATCTACCACCCCACTTCCACTATCAGATTAGAGCCATAAAGGAGACTAGACATCTACCACCCCACTACCACTATCAGATTAGAGCCATAAAGGAGACTAGACATCTATCACCCCACTACCAATATCAGATTAGAGCCATAAAGGAGACTAGACATCTACCACCCCACTACCAATATCAGATTAGAGCCATAAAGGAGACTAGACATCTACCACCCCACTACCACTATCAGATTAGAGCCATAAAGGAGACTAGACATCTATCACCCCAATACCACTATCAGATTAGAGCCATAAAGGAGACTAGACATCTACCACTATCAGATTAGAGCCATAACGGAGACTAGACATCTATCACCCCACTTCCACTATTAGAATAGAGCCATAACGGAGACTAGACATCTACCACCCCACTACCACTATCAGATTAGAGCCATAAAGGAGACTAGACATCTACAACCCCACTACCTATATCAGATTAGAGCCATAAAGGAGACTAGACATCTACCACCCCACTACCACTATCAGATTAGAGCCATAAAGGAGACTAGACATCTATCACCCCACTACCACTATCAGATTAGAGCCATAAAGGAGACTAGACATCTACCACCCCACTACCACTATCAGCTTAGAGCCATAAAGGAGACTAGACATCTACCACTATCAGATTAGAGCCATAAAGGAGACTAGACATCTACCACCCCACTACTACTATCAGATTCGAGCCATAAGGGAGACTAGACATCTACCACCCCACTACCACTATCAGATTAGAGCCATAAAGGAGACTAGACATCTACCACCCCACTACTACTATCAGATTAGAGCCATAAAGGAGACTAGACATCTACCACCTCACTACCACTATCTTGTTAGAACCATAAAGGAGACTACAAATCTATCATCCCACTACCACTATCAGATTATAGCCATAAAGGAGACTAGACATCTACCACTATCAGATTAGAGCCATAACGGAGACTAGACATCTATCACCCCACTACCACTATCAGATTAGAGCCATAAAGGAGACTAGACATCTACCACTATCAGATTAGAGCCATAACGGAGACTAGACATCTATCACCCCACTACCACTATCAGAATAGAGCCATAAAGGAGACTAGACATCTACCACCCCACTACCACTATCAGATTAGAGCCATAAAGGAGACTAGACATCTACCACCCCACTACCACTATCAGATTAGAGCCATAAAGGAGACTAGACATCTACCACCTCACTACCACTATCAGATTAGAGCCATAAGGAGACTAGACATCTACCACCCCACTACCACTATCAGAGTAGAGCCATAAAGGAGACTAGACATCTACCACTATCAGATTAGAGCCATAAAGGAGACTAGACATCTACCACCCCACTACTACTATCAGATTAGAGCCATAAGGGAGACTAGACATCTACCACCCCACTACTACTATCAGATTCGAGCCATAAGGGAGACTAGACATCTACCACCCCACTACCACTATCAGATTAGAGCCATAAAGGAGACTAGACATCTACCACCCCACTACTACTATCAGATTAGAGCCATAAAGGAGACTAGACATCTACCACCTCACTACCACTATCAGATTAGAACCATAAAGGAGACTAGACATCTATCATCCCACTACCACTATCAGATTATAGCCATAAAGGAGACTAGACATCTACCACTATCAGATTAGAGCCATAACGGAGACTAGACATCTACCACCCCACTACCACTATCAGAGTAGAGCCATAAAGGAGACTAGACATCTACCACTATCAGATTAGAGCCATAAAGGAGACTAGACATCTACCACCCCACTACTACTATCAGATTAGAGCCATAAGGGAGACTAGACATCTACCACCCCACTACTACTATCAGATTCGAGCCATAAGGGAGACTAGACATCTACCACCCCACTACCACTATCAGATTAGAGCCATAAAGGAGACTAGACATCTACCACCCCACTACTACTATCAGATTAGAGCCATAAAGGAGACTAGACATCTACCACCTCACTACCACTATCTGATTAGAACCATAAAGGAGACTAGACATCTATCATCCCACTACCACTATCAGATTATAGCCATAAAGGAGACTAGACATCTACCACCCCACTACCACTATCAGATTAGAGCCATAAAGGAGACTAGACATCTATCACCCCACTACCAATATCAGATTAGAGCCATAAAGGAGACTAGACATCTACCACCCCACTACCACTATCAGATTAGAGCCATAACGGAGACTAGACATCTATCACCCCACTACCACTATCAGATTAGAGCCATAAAGGAGACTAGACATCTACCACTATCAGATTAGAGCCATAACGGAGACTAGACATCTATCACCCCACTACCACTATCAGAATAGAGCCATAAAGGAGACTAGACATCTACCACCCCACTACCAATATCAGATTAGAGCCATAAAGGAGACTAGACATCTACCACCCCACTACCACTATCAGATTAGAGCCATAAAGGAGACTAGACATCTATCACCCCACTACCAATATCAGATTAGAGCCATAAAGGAGACTAGACATCTACCACCCCACTACCACTATCAGATTAGAGCCATAAAGGAGACTAGACATCTATCACCCCAATACCACTATCAGATTAGAGCCATAAAGGAGACTAGACATCTACCACTATCAGATTAGAGCCATAACGGAGACTAGACATCTATCACCCCACTACCACTATCAGAATAGAGCCATAAAGGAGACGAGACATCTACCACCCCACTACCACTATCAGATTAGAGCCATAAAGGAGACTAGACATCTACCACCCCACTACCACTATCAGATTAGAGCCATAAAGGAGACTAGACATCTACCACCCCACTACCACTATCAGATTAGAGCCATAAAGGAGACTAGACATCTACCACTATCAGATTAGAGCCATAAAGGAGACTAGACATCTACAACCCCACTACCTATATCAGATTAGAGCCATAAAGGAGACTAGATATCTACCACCCCACTACCACTATCAGATTAGAGCCATAAAGGAGACTAGACATCTACCACTATCAGATTAGAGCCATAAAGGAGACTAGACATCTACCACCCCACTACCACTATCAGATTAGAGCCATAAAGGAGACTAGACATCTATCACCCCACTACCAATATCAGATTAGAGCCATAAAGGAGACTAGACATCTACCACTATCAGATTAGAGCCATAAAGGAGACTAGACATCTACCACCCCACTACCACTATCAGATTAGAGCCATAAAGGAGACTAGACATCTACCACCCCACTACTACTATCAGATTAGAGCCATAAAGGAGACTAGACATCTACCACCTCACTACCACTATCAGATTAGAACCATAAAGGAGACTAGACATCTATCATCCCACTACCACTATCAGATTATAGCCATAAAGGAGACTAGACATCTACCACTATCAGATTAGAGCCATAACGGAGACTAGACATCTATCACCCCACTACCACTATCAGATTAGAGCCATAAAGGAGACTAGACATCTACCACTATCAGATTAGAGCCATAACGGAGACTAGACATCTATCACCCCACTACCACTATCAGAATAGAGCCATAAAGGAGACTAGACATCTACCAACCCACTACCACTATCAGATTAGAGCCATAAAGGAGACTAGACATCTACCACCCCACTACCACTATCAGATTAGAGCCATAAAGGAGACTAGACATCTACCACCTCACTACCACTATCAGATTAGAGCCATAAGGAGACTAGACATCTACCACCCCACTACCACTATCAGAGTAGAGCCATAAAGGAGACTAGACATCTACCACTATCAGATTAGAGCCATAAAGGAGACTAGACATCTACCACCCCACTACTACTATCAGATTAGAGCCATAAGGGAGACTAAACATCTACCACCCCACTACCACTATCAGATTAGAGCCATAAAGGAGACTAGACATCTACCACCCCACTACCACTATCAGATTAGAGCCATAAGGGAGACTAGACATCTACCACCCCACTTCCACTATCAGATTAGAGCCATAAAGGAGACTAGACATCTACCACCCCACTACCACTATCAGATTAGAGCCATAAAGGAGACTAGACATCTATCACCCCACTACCAATATCAGATTAGAGCCATAAAGGAGACTAGACATCTACCACCCCACTACCACTATCAGATTAGAGCCATAAAGGAGACTAGACATCTATCACCCCACTACCAATATCAGATTAGAGCCATAAAGGAGACTAGACATCTACCACCCCACTACCACTATCAGATTAGAGCCATAAAGGAGACTAGACATCTATCACCCCAATACCACTATCAGATTAGAGCCATAAAGGAGACTAGACATCTACCACTATCAGATTAGAGCCATAACGGAGACTAGACATCTATCACCCCACTTCCACTATTAGAATAGAGCCATAACGGAGACTAGACATCTACCACCCCACTACCACTATCAGATTAGAGCCATAAAGGAGACTAGACATCTACCACCCCACTACCACTATCAGATTAGAGCCATAAAGGAGACTAGACATCTACCACCCACCTACCACTATCAGATTAGAGCCATAAAGGAGACTAGACATCTACCACTATCAGATTAGAGCCATAACGGAGACTAGACATCTATCACCCCACTACCACTATCAGAATAGAGCCATAAAGGAGACTAGACATCTACCACCCCACTACCACTATCAGATTAGAGCCATAAAGGAGACTAGACATCTACCACCCCACTACCACTATCAGATTAGAGCCATAAAGGAGACTAGACATCTACCACCTCACTACCACTATCAGATTAGAGCCATAAGGAGACTAGACATCTACCACCCCACTACCACTATCAGAGTAGAGCCATAAAGGAGACTAGACATCTACCACTATCAGATTAGAGCCATAAAGGAGACTAGACATCTACCACCCCACTACTACTATCAGATTAGAGCCATAAGGGAGACTAAACATCTACCACCCCACTACCACTATCAGATTAGAGCCATAAAGGAGACTAGACATCTACCACCCCACTACTACTATCAGATTAGAGCCATAAGGGAGACGAGACATCTACCACCCCACTACCACTATCAGATTAGAGCCATAAAGGAGACTAGACATCTACCACCCCACTACCACTATCAGATTAGAGCCATAAAGGAGACTAGACATCTATCACCCCACTACCAATATCAGATTAGAGCCATAAAGGAGACTAGACATCTACCACCCCACTACCACTATCAGATTAGAGCCATAAAGGAGACTAGACATCTATCACCCCACTACCAATATCAGATTAGAGCCATAAAGGAGACTAGACATCTACCACCCCACTACCACTATCAGATTAGAGCCATAAAGGAGACTAGACATCTATCACCCCAATACCACTATCAGATTAGAGCCATAAAGGAGACTAGACATCTACCACTATCAGATTAGAGCCATAACGGAGACTAGACATCTATCACCCCACTACCACTATCAGAATAGAGCCATAACGGAGACTAGACATCTACCACCCCACTACCACTATCAGATTAGAGCCATAAAGGAGACTAGACATCTACAACCCCACTACCACTATCAGATTAGAGCCATAAAGGAGACTAGACACCTACCACTATCAGATTAGAGCCATAAAGGAGACTAGACATCTACCACCCCACTACCACTATCAGATTAGAGCCATAAAGGAGACTAGACATCTACCACCCCACTACCACTATCAGATTAGAGCCATAAAGGAGACTAGACATCTATCACCCCACTACCAATATCAGATTAGAGCCATAAAGGAGACTAGACATCTACCACCCCACTACCACTATCAGATTAGAGCCATAAAGGAGACTAGACATCTACCACTATCAGATTAGAGCCATAAAGGAGACTAGACATCTACCACCCCACTACTACTATCAGATTCGAGCCATAAGGGAGACTAGACATCTACCACCCCACTACCACTATCAGATTAGAGCCATAAAGGAGACTAGACATCTACCACCCCACTACTACTATCAGATTAGAGCCATAAAGGAGACTAGACATCTACCACCCCACTACCACTATCAGATTAGAGCCATAAAGGAGACTAGAAATCTATCATCCCACTACCACTATCAGATTATAGCCATAAAGGAGACTAGACATCTACCACTATCAGATTAGAGCCATAACGGAGACTAGACATCTATCACCCCACTACCACTATCAGATTAGAGCCATAAAGGAGACTAGACATCTACCACTATCAGATTAGAGCCATAACGGAGACTAGACATCTATCACCCCACTACCACTATCAGAATAGAGCCATAAAGGAGACTAGACATCTACCACCCCACTACCACTATCAGATTAGAGCCATAAAGGAGACTAGACATCTACCACCCCACTACCACTATCAGATTAGAGCCATAAAGGAGACTAGACATCTACCACCTCACTACCACTATCAGATTAGAGCCATAAGGAGACTAGACATCTACCACCCCACTACCACTATCAGAGTAGAGCCATAAAGGAGACTAGACATCTACCACTATCAGATTAGAGCCATAAAGGAGACTAGACATCTACCACCCCACTACCACTATCAGATTAGAGCCATAAAGGAGACTAGACATCTATCACCCCACTACCAATATCAGATTAGAGCCATAAAGGAGACTAGACATCTACCACCCCACTACCACTATCAGATTAGAGCCATAAAGGAGACTAGACATCTACCACTATCAGATTAGAGCCATAAAGGAGACTAGACATCTACCACCCCACTACTACTATCAGATTCGAGCCATAAGGGAGACTAGACATCTACCACCCCACTACCACTATCAGATTAGAGCCATAAAGGAGACTAGACATCTACCACCCCACTACTACTATCAGATTAGAGCCATAAAGGAGACTAGACATCTACCACCTCACTACCACTATCAGATTAGAACCATAAAGGAGACTAGAAATCTATCATCCCACTACCACTATCAGATTATAGCCATAAAGGAGACTAGACATCTACCACTATCAGATTAGAGCCATAACGGAGACTAGACATCTATCACCCCACTACCACTATCAGATTAGAGCCATAAAGGAGACTAGACATCTACCACTATCAGATTAGAGCCATAACGGAGACTAGACATCTATCACCCCACTACCACTATCAGAATAGAGCCATAAAGGAGACTAGACATCTACCACCCCACTACCACTATCAGATTAGAGCCATAAAGGAGACTAGACATCTACCACCCCACTACCACTATCAGATTAGAGCCATAAAGGAGACTAGACATCTACCACCTCACTACCACTATCAGATTAGAGCCATAAGGAGACTAGACATCTACCACCCCACTACCACTATCAGAGTAGAGCCATAAAGGAGACTAGACATCTACCACTATCAGATTAGAGCCATAAAGGAGACTAGACATCTACCACCCCACTACTACTATCGGATTAGAGCCATAAGGGAGACTAAACATCTACCACCCCACTGCTACTATCAGATTAGAGCCATAAGGGAGACTAGACATCTACCACCCCACTACCACTATCAGATTAGAGCCATAAAGGAGACTAGACATCTACCACCCCACTACTACTATCAGATTAGAGCCATAAAGGAGACTAGACATCTACCACCTCACTACCACTATCAGATTAGAACCATAAAGGAGACTAGACATCTATCATCCCACTACCACTATCAGATTATAGCCATAAAGGAGACTAGACATCTACCACTATCAGATTAGAGCCATAACGGAGACTAGACATCTATCACCCCACTACCACTATCAGAGTAGAGCCATAAAGGAGACTAGACATCTACCACTATCAGATTAGAGCCATAAAGGAGACTAGACATCTACCACCCCACTACTACTATCAGATTAGAGCCATAAGGGAGACTAAACATCTACCACCCCACTACTACTATCAGATTCGAGCCATAAGGGAGACTAGACATCTACCACCCCACTACCACTATCAGATTAGAGCCATAAAGGAGACTAGACATCTACCACCCCACTACTACTATCAGATTAGAGCCATAAAGGAGACTAGACATCTACCACCTCACTACCACTATCTGATTAGAACCATAAAGGAGACTAGACATCTATCATCCCAGTACCACTATCAGATTATAGCCATAAAGGAGACTAGACATCTACCACTATCAGATTAGAGCCATAACGGAGACTAGACATCTATCACCCCACTACCACTATCAGATTAGAGCCATAAAGGAGACTAGACATCTACCACTATCAGATTAGAGCCATAACGGAGACTAGACATCTATCACCCCACTACCACTATCAGAATAGAGCCATAAAGGAGACTAGACATCTACCACCCCACTACCACTATCAGATTAGAGCCATAAAGGAGACTAGACATCTACCACCCCACTACCACTATCAGATTAGAGCCATAAAGGAGACTAGACATCTACCACCTCACTACCACTATCAGATTAGAGCCATAAGGAGACTAGACATCTACCACCCCACTACCACTATCAGAGTAGAGCCATAAAGGAGACTAGACATCTACCACTATCAGATTAGAGCCATAAAGGAGACTAGACATCTACCACCCCACTACTACTATCAGATTAGAGCCATAAGGGAGACTAAACATCTACCACCCCACTACCACTATCAGATTAGAGCCATAAAGGAGACTAGACATCTACCACCCCACTACCACTATCAGATTAGAGCCATAAAGGAGACTAGACATCTACCACCCCACTACTACTATCAGATTAGAGCCATAAGGGAGACTAAACATCTACCACCCCACTACTACTATCAGATTCGAGCCATAAGGGAGACTAGACATCTACCACCCCACTACCACTATCAGATTAGAGCCATAAAGGAGACTAGACATCTACCACCCCACTACTACTATCAGATTAGAGCCATAAAGGAGACTAGACATCTACCACCTCACTACCACTATCTGATTAGAACCATAAAGGAGACTAGACATCTATCACCCCACTACCAATATCAGATTAGAGCCATAAAGGAGACTAGACATCTACCACCCCACTACCACTATCAGATTAGAGCCATAAAGGAGACTAGACATCTATCACCCCACTACCAATATCAGATTAGAGCCATAAAGGAGACTAGACATCTACCACCCCACTACCACTATCAGATTAGAGCCATAAAGGAGACTAGACATCTATCACCCCAATACCACTATCAGATTAGAGCCATAAAGGAGACTAGACATCTACCACTATCAGATTAGAGCCATAACGGAGACTAGACATCTATCACCCCACTTCCACTATTAGAATAGAGCCATAACGGAGACTAGACATCTACCACCCCACTACCACTATCAGATTAGAGCCATAAAGGAGACTAGACATCTACAACCCCACTACCTATATCAGATTAGAGCCATAAAGGAGACTAGACATCTACCACCCACCTACCACTATCAGATTAGAGCCATAAAGGAGACTAGACATCTACCACTATCAGATTAGAGCCATAAAGGAGACTAGACATCTACCACCCCACTACCACTATCAGATTAGAGCCATAAAGGAGACTAGACATCTATCACCCCACTACCAATATCAGATTAGAGCCATAAAGGAGACTAGACATCTACCACCCCACTACCACTATCAGATTAGAGCCATAAAGGAGACTAGACATCTACCACTATCAGATTAGAGCCATAAAGGAGACTAGACATCTACCACCCCACTACTACTATCAGATTCGAGCCATAAGGGAGACTAGACATCTACCACCCCACTACCACTATCAGATTAGAGCCATAAAGGAGACTAGACATCTACCACCCCACTACTACTATCAGATTAGAGCCATAAAGGAGACTAGACATCTACCACCTCACTACCACTATCAGATTAGAACCATAAAGGAGACTAGAAATCTATCATCCCACTACCACTATCAGATTATAGCCATAAAGGAGACTAGACATCTACCACTATCAGATTAGAGCCATAACGGAGACTAGACATCTATCACCCCACTACCACTATCAGATTAGAGCCATAAAGGAGACTAGACATCTACCACTATCAGATTAGAGCCATAACGGAGACTAGACATCTATCACCCCACTACCACTATCAGAATAGAGCCATAAAGGAGACTAGACATCTACCACCCCACTACCACTATCAGATTAGAGCCATAAAGGAGACTAGACATCTACCACCCCACTACCACTATCAGATTAGAGCCATAAAGGAGACTAGACATCTACCACCTCACTACCACTATCAGATTAGAGCCATAAGGAGACTAGACATCTACCACCCCACTACCACTATCAGAGTAGAGCCATAAAGGAGACTAGACATCTACCACTATCAGATTAGAGCCATAAAGGAGACTAGACATCTACCACCCCACTACCACTATCAGATTAGAGCCATAAAGGAGACTAGACATCTACCACCCCACTGCTACTATCAGATTAGAGCCATAAGGGAGACTAGACATCTACCACCCCACTACCACTATCAGATTAGAGCCATAAAGGAGACTAGACATCTACCACCCCACTACTACTATCAGATTAGAGCCATAAAGGAGACTAGACATCTACCACCTCACTACCACTATCAGATTAGAACCATAAAGGAGACTAGACATCTATCATCCCACTACCACTATCAGATTATAGCCATAAAGGAGACTAGACATCTACCACTATCAGATTAGAGCCATAACGGAGACTAGACATCTATCACCCCACTACCACTATCAGAGTAGAGCCATAAAGGAGACTAGACATCTACCACTATCAGATTAGAGCCATAAAGGAGACTAGACATCTACCACCCCACTACTACTATCAGATTAGAGCCATAAGGGAGACTAAACATCTACCACCCCACTACTACTATCAGATTCGAGCCATAAGGGAGACTAGACATCTACCACCCCACTACCACTATCAGATTAGAGCCATAAAGGAGACTAGACATCTACCACCCCACTACTACTATCAGATTAGAGCCATAAAGGAGACTAGACATCTACCACCTCACTACCACTATCTGATTAGAACCATAAAGGAGACTAGACATCTATCATCCCAGTACCACTATCAGATTATAGCCATAAAGGAGACTAGACATCTACCACTATCAGATTAGAGCCATAACGGAGACTAGACATCTATCACCCCACTACCACTATCAGATTAGAGCCATAAAGGAGACTAGACATCTACCACTATCAGATTAGAGCCATAACGGAGACTAGACATCTATCACCCCACTACCACTATCAGAATAGAGCCATAAAGGAGACTAGACATCTACCACCCCACTACCACTATCAGATTAGAGCCATAAAGGAGACTAGACATCTACCACCCCACTACCACTATCAGATTAGAGCCATAAAGGAGACTAGACATCTACCACCTCACTACCACTATCAGATTAGAGCCATAAGGAGACTAGACATCTACCACCCCACTACCACTATCAGAGTAGAGCCATAAAGGAGACTAGACATCTACCACTATCAGATTAGAGCCATAAAGGAGACTAGACATCTACCACCCCACTACTACTATCAGATTAGAGCCATAAGGGAGACTAAACATCTACCACCCCACTACCACTATCAGATTAGAGCCATAAAGGAGACTAGACATCTACCACCCCACTACCACTATCAGATTAGAGCCATAAAGGAGACTAGACATCTACCACCCCACTACTACTATCAGATTAGAGCCATAAGGGAGACTAAACATCTACCACCCCACTACTACTATCAGATTCGAGCCATAAGGGAGACTAGACATCTACCACCCCACTACCACTATCAGATTAGAGCCATAAAGGAGACTAGACATCTACCACCCCACTACTACTATCAGATTAGAGCCATAAAGGAGACTAGACATCTACCACCTCACTACCACTATCAGATTAGAACCATAAAGGAGACTAGACATCTATCATCCCAGTACCACTATCAGATTATAGCCATAAAGGAGACTAGACATCTACCACTATCAGATTAGAGCCATAACGGAGACTAGACATCTATCACCCCACTACCACTATCAGATTAGAGCCATAAAGGAGACTAGACATCTACCACTATCAGATTAGAGCCATAACGGAGACTAGACATCTATCACCCCACTACCACTATCAGAATAGAGCCATAAAGGAGACTAGACATCTACCACCCCACTACCACTATCAGATTAGAGCCATAAAGGAGACTAGACATCTACCACCCCACTACCACTATCAGATTAGAGCCATAAAGGAGACTAGACATCTACCACCTCACTACCACTATCAGATTAGAGCCATAAGGAGACTAGACATCTACCACCCCACTACCACTATCAGAGTAGAGCCATAAAGGAGACTAGACATCTACCACTATCAGATTAGAGCCATAAAGGAGACTAGACATCTACCACCCCACTACTACTATCAGATTAGAGCCATAAGGGAGACTAAACATCTACCACCCCACTACCACTATCAGATTAGAGCCATAAAGGAGACTAGACATCTACCACCCCACTACCACTATCAGATTAGAGCCATAAAGGAGACTAGACATCTACCACCCCACTACCACTATCAGATTAGAGCCATAAAGGAGACTAGACATCTATCACCCCACTACCAATATCAGATTAGAGCCATAAAGGAGACTAAACATCTACCACCCCACTACCACTATCAGATTAGAGCCATAAAGGAGACTAGACATCTACCATCCCACTACCACTCTCAGATTAGAGCCATAAAGGAGACTAGACATCTACCACCCCACTACCACTATCAGAGTAGAGCCATAAAGGAGACTAGACATCTACCACTATCAGATTAGAGCCATAAAGGAGACTAGACATCTACCACCCCACTACCTACTATCAGATTAGAGCCATAAGGGAGACTAAACATCTACCACCCCACTACCACTATCAGATTAGAGCCATAAAGGAGACTAGACATCTACCACCTCACTACCACTATCAGATTAGAGCCATAAGGAGACTAGACATCTACCACCCCACTACCACTATCAGAGTAGAGCCATAAAGGAGACTAGACATCTACCACTATCAGATTAGAGCCATAAAGGAGACTAGACATCTACCACCCCACTACTACTATCAGATTAGAGCCATAAGGGAGACTAAACATCTACCACCCCACTACCACTATCAGATTAGAGCCATAAAGGAGACTAGACATCTACCACCCCACTACTACTATCAGATTAGAGCCATAAGGGAGACTAAACATCTACCACCCCACTACCACTATCAGATTAGAGCCATAAAGGAGACTAGACATCTACCACCCCACTACTACTATCAGATTAGAGCCATAAGGGAGACTAGACATCTACCACCCCACTACCACTATCAGATTAGAGCCATAAAGGAGACTAGACATCTACCACCCCACTACCACTATCAGATTAGAGCCATAAAGGAGACTAGACATCTACCACTATCAGATTAGAGCCATAACGGAGACTAGACATCTATCACCCCACTACCACTATCAGAATAGAGCCATAAAGGAGACTAGACATCTACCACCCCACTACCACTATCAGATTAGAGCCATAAAGGAGACTAGACATCTACCACCCCACTACCACTATCAGATTAGAGCCATAAAGGAGACTAGACATCTACCACCTCACTACCACTATCAGATTAGAGCCATAAGGAGACTAGACATCTACCACCCCACTACCACTATCAGAGTAGAGCCATAAAGGAGACTAGACATCTACCACTATCAGATTAGAGCCATAAAGGAGACTAGACATCTACCACCCCACTACTACTATCAGATTAGAGCCATAAGGGAGACTAAACATCTACCACCCCACTACCACTATCAGATTAGAGCCATAAAGGAGACTAGACATCTACCACCTCACTACCACTATCAGATTAGAGCCATAAGGAGACTAGACATCTACCACCCCACTACCACTATCAGAGTAGAGCCATAAAGGAGACTAGACATCTACCACTATCAGATTAGAGCCATAAAGGAGACTAGACATCTACCACCCCACTACTACTATCAGATTAGAGCCATAAGGGAGACTAAACATCTACCACCCCACTACCACTATCAGATTAGAGCCATAAAGGAGACTAGACATCTACCACCCCACTACTACTATCAGATTAGAGCCATAAGGGAGACTAGACATCTACCACCCCACTACCACTATCAGATTAGAGCCATAAAGGAGACTAGACATCTACCACCCCACTACCACTATCAGATTAGAGCCATAAAGGAGACTAGACATCTACCACTATCAGATTAGAGCCATAACGGAGACTAGACATCTATCACCCCACTACCACTATCAGAATAGAGCCATAAAGGAGACTAGACATCTACCACCCCACTACCACTATCAGATTAGAGCCATAAAGGAGACTAGACATCTACCACCCCACTACCACTATCAGATTAGAGCCATAAAGGAGACTAGACATCTACCACCTCACTACCACTATCAGATTAGAGCCATAAGGAGACTAGACATCTACCACCCCACTACCACTATCAGAGTAGAGCCATAAAGGAGACTAGACATCTACCACTATCAGATTAGAGCCATAAAGGAGACTAGACATCTACCACCCCACTACTACTATCAGATTAGAGCCATAAGGGAGACTAAACATCTACCACCCCACTACCACTATCAGATTAGAGCCATAAAGGAGACTAGACATCTACCACCTCACTACCACTATCAGATTAGAGCCATAAGGAGACTAGACATCTACCACCCCACTACCACTATCAGAGTAGAGCCATAAAGGAGACTAGACATCTACCACTATCAGATTAGAGCCATAAAGGAGACTAGACATCTACCACCCCACTACTACTATCAGATTAGAGCCATAAGGGAGACTAAACATCTACCACCCCACTACCACTATCAGATTAGAGCCATAAAGGAGACTAGACATCTACCACCCCACTACTACTATCAGATTAGAGCCATAAGGGAGACTAAACATCTACCACCCCACTACCACTATCAGATTAGAGCCATAAAGGAGACTAGACATCTACCACCCCACTACTACTATCAGATTAGAGCCATAAGGGAGACTAGACATCTACCACCCCACTACCACTATCAGATTAGAGCCATAAAGGAGACTAGACATCTACCACCCCACTACCACTATCAGATTAGAGCCATAAAGGAGACTAGACATCTACCACTATCAGATTAGAGCCATAACGGAGACTAGACATCTATCACCCCACTACCACTATCAGAATAGAGCCATAAAGGAGACTAGACATCTACCACCCCACTACCACTATCAGATTAGAGCCATAAAGGAGACTAGACATCTACCACCCCACTACCACTATCAGATTAGAGCCATAAAGGAGACTAGACATCTACCACCTCACTACCACTATCAGATTAGAGCCATAAGGAGACTAGACATCTACCACCCCACTACCACTATCAGAGTAGAGCCATAAAGGAGACTAGACATCTACCACTATCAGATTAGAGCCATAAAGGAGACTAGACATCTACCACCCCACTACTACTATCAGATTAGAGCCATAAGGGAGACTAAACATCTACCACCCCACTACCACTATCAGATTAGAGCCATAAAGGAGACTAGACATCTACCACCCCACTACTACTATCAGATTAGAGCCATAAGGGAGACTAAACATCTACCACCCCACTACCACTATCAGATTAGAGCCATAAAGGAGACTAGACATCTACCACCCCACTACTACTATCAGATTAGAGCCATAAGGGAGACTAGACATCTACCACCCCACTACCACTATCAGAGTAGAGCCATAAAGGAGACTAGACATCTACCACTATCAGATTAGAGCCATAAAGGAGACTAGACATCTACCACCCCACTACTACTATCAGATTAGAGCCATAAGGGAGACTAAACATCTACCACCCCACTACTACTATCAGATTCGAGCCATAAGGGAGACTAGACATCTACCACCCCACTACCACTATCAGATTAGAGCCATAAAGGAGACTAGACATCTACCACCCCACTACTACTATCAGATTAGAGCCATAAAGGAGACTAGACATCTACCACCTCACTACCACTATCTGATTAGAACCATAAAGGAGACTAGACATCTATCATCCCAGTACCACTATCAGATTATAGCCATAAAGGAGACTAGACATCTACCACTATCAGATTAGAGCCATAACGGAGACTAGACATCTATCACCCCACTACCACTATCAGATTAGAGCCATAAAGGAGACTAGACATCTACCACTATCAGATTAGAGCCATAACGGAGACTAGACATCTATCACCCCACTACCACTATCAGAATAGAGCCATAAAGGAGACTAGACATCTACCACCCCACTACCACTATCAGATTAGAGCCATAAAGGAGACTAGACATCTACCACCCCACTACCACTATCAGATTAGAGCCATAAAGGAGACTAGACATCTACCACCTCACTACCACTATCAGATTAGAGCCATAAGGAGACTAGACATCTACCACCCCACTACCACTATCAGAGTAGAGCCATAAAGGAGACTAGACATCTACCACTATCAGATTAGAGCCATAAAGGAGACTAGACATCTACCACCCCACTACTACTATCAGATTAGAGCCATAAGGGAGACTAAACATCTACCACCCCACTACCACTATCAGATTAGAGCCATAAAGGAGACTAGACATCTACCACCCCACTACCACTATCAGATTAGAGCCATAAAGGAGACTAGACATCTACCACCCCACTACCACTATCAGATTAGAGCCATAAAGGAGACTAGACATCTATCACCCCACTACCAATATCAGATTAGAGCCATAAAGGAGACTAAACATCTACCACCCCACTACCACTATCAGATTAGAGCCATAAAGGAGACTAGACATCTACCACCCCACTACCACTCTCAGATTAGAGCCATAAAGGAGACTAGACATCTATCACCCCACTACCACTATCAGAGTAGAGCCATAAAGGAGACTAGACATCTATCACCCCACTACCACTATCAGATTAGAGCCATAAAGGAGACTAGACATCTACCACCCCACTACCACTATCAGATTAGAGCCATAAAGGAGACTAGACATCTACCACCCCACTACCACTATCAGATTAGAGCCATAAAGGAGACTAGACATCTACCACCTCACTACCACTATCAGATTAGAGCCATAAGGAGACTAGACATCTACCACCCCACTACCACTATCAGAGTAGAGCCATAAAGGAGACTAGACATCTACCACTATCAGATTAGAGCCATAAAGGAGACTAGACATCTACCACCCCACTACTACTATCAGATTAGAGCCATAAGGGAGACTAAACATCTACCACCCCACTACCACTATCAGATTAGAGCCATAAAGGAGACTAGACATCTACCACCCCACTACTACTATCAGATTAGAGCCATAAGGGAGACTAAACATCTACCACCCCACTACCACTATCAGATTAGAGCCATAAAGGAGACTAGACATCTACCACCCCACTACTACTATCAGATTAGAGCCATAAGGGAGACTAGACATCTACCACCCCACTACCACTATCAGATTAGAGCCATAAAGGAGACTAGACATCTACCACCCCACTACCACTATCAGATTAGAGCCATAAAGGAGACTAGACATCTACCACTATCAGATTAGAGCCATAACGGAGACTAGACATCTATCACCCCACTACCACTATCAGAATAGAGCCATAAAGGAGACTAGACATCTACCACCCCACTACCACTATCAGATTAGAGCCATAAAGGAGACTAGACATCTACCACCCCACTACCACTATCAGATTAGAGCCATAAAGGAGACTAGACATCTACCACCTCACTACCACTATCAGATTAGAGCCATAAGGAGACTAGACATCTACCACCCCACTACCACTATCAGAGTAGAGCCATAAAGGAGACTAGACATCTACCACTATCAGATTAGAGCCATAAAGGAGACTAGACATCTACCACCCCACTACTACTATCAGATTAGAGCCATAAGGGAGACTAAACATCTACCACCCCACTACCACTATCAGATTAGAGCCATAAAGGAGACTAGACATCTACCACCCCACTACTACTATCAGATTAGAGCCATAAGGGAGACTAAACATCTACCACCCCACTACCACTATCAGATTAGAGCCATAAAGGAGACTAGACATCTACCACCCCACTACTACTATCAGATTAGAGCCATAAGGGAGACTAGACATCTACCACCCCACTACCACTATCAGAGTAGAGCCATAAAGGAGACTAGACATCTACCACTATCAGATTAGAGCCATAAAGGAGACTAGACATCTACCACCCCACTACTACTATCAGATTAGAGCCATAAGGGAGACTAGACATCTACCACCCCACTACCACTATCAGATTAGAGCCATAAAGGAGACTAGACATCTACCACCCCACTACCACTATCAGATTAGAGCCATAAAGGAGACTAGACATCTACCACCCCACTACTACTATCAGATTAGAGCCATAAGGGAGACTAGACATCTACCACCCCACTACTACTATCAGATTAGAGCCATAAGGGAGACTAGACATCTACCACCCCACTACCACTATCAGATTAGAGCCATAAAGGAGACTAGACATCTACCACCCCACTACTACTATCAGATTAGAGCCATAAAGGAGACTAGACATCTACCACCTCACTACCACTATCTGATTAGAACCATAAAGGAGACTAGACATCTATCATCCCAGTACCACTATCAGATTATAGCCATAAAGGAGACTAGACATCTACCACTATCAGATTAGAGCCATAACGGAGACTAGACATCTATCACCCCACTACCACTATCAGATTAGAGCCATAAAGGAGACTAGACATCTACCACTATCAGATTAGAGCCATAACGGAGACTAGACATCTATCACCCCACTACCACTATCAGAATAGAGCCATAAAGGAGACTAGACATCTACCACCCCACTACCACTATCAGATTAGAGCCATAAAGGAGACTAGACATCTACCACCCCACTACCACTATCAGATTAGAGCCATAAAGGAGACTAGACATCTACCACCTCACTACCACTATCAGATTAGAGCCATAAGGAGACTAGACATCTACCACCCCACTACCACTATCAGAGTAGAGCCATAAAGGAGACTAGACATCTACCACTATCAGATTAGAGCCATAAAGGAGACTAGACATCTACCACCCCACTACTACTATCAGATTAGAGCCATAAGGGAGACTAAACATCTACCACCCCACTACCACTATCAGATTAGAGCCATAAAGGAGACTAGACATCTACCACCCCACTACCACTATCAGATTAGAGCCATAAAGGAGACTAGACATCTACCACCCCACTACCACTATCAGATTAGAGCCATAAAGGAGACTAGACATCTATCACCCCACTACCAATATCAGATTAGAGCCATAAAGGAGACTAAACATCTACCACCCCACTACCACTATCAGATTAGAGCCATAAAGGAGACTAGACATCTACCATCCCACTACCACTCTCAGATTAGAGCCATAAGGAGACTAGACATCTACCACCCCACTACCACTATCAGAGTAGAGCCATAAAGGAGACTAGACATCTACCACTATCAGATTAGAGCCATAAAGGAGACTAGACATCTACCACCCCACTACTACTATCAGATTAGAGCCATAAGGGAGACTAAACATCTACCACCCCACTACCACTATCAGATTAGAGCCATAAAGGAGACTAGACATCTACCACCTCACTACCACTATCAGATTAGAGCCATAAGGAGACTAGACATCTACCACCCCACTACCACTATCAGAGTAGAGCCATAAAGGAGACTAGACATCTACCACTATCAGATTAGAGCCATAAAGGAGACTAGACATCTACCACCCCACTACTACTATCAGATTAGAGCCATAAGGGAGACTAAACATCTACCACCCCACTACCACTATCAGATTAGAGCCATAAAGGAGACTAGACATCTACCACCCCACTACTACTATCAGATTAGAGCCATAAGGGAGACTAAACATCTACCACCCCACTACCACTATCAGATTAGAGCCATAAAGGAGACTAGACATCTACCACCCCACTACTACTATCAGATTAGAGCCATAAGGGAGACTAGACATCTACCACCCCACTACCACTATCAGATTAGAGCCATAAAGGAGACTAGACATCTACCACCCCACTACCACTATCAGATTAGAGCCATAAAGGAGACTAGACATCTACCACTATCAGATTAGAGCCATAACGGAGACTAGACATCTATCACCCCACTACCACTATCAGAATAGAGCCATAAAGGAGACTAGACATCTACCACCCCACTACCACTATCAGATTAGAGCCATAAAGGAGACTAGACATCTACCACCCCACTACCACTATCAGATTAGAGCCATAAAGGAGACTAGACATCTACCACCTCACTACCACTATCAGATTAGAGCCATAAGGAGACTAGACATCTACCACCCCACTACCACTATCAGAGTAGAGCCATAAAGGAGACTAGACATCTACCACTATCAGATTAGAGCCATAAAGGAGACTAGACATCTACCACCCCACTACTACTATCAGATTAGAGCCATAAGGGAGACTAAACATCTACCACCCCACTACCACTATCAGATTAGAGCCATAAAGGAGACTAGACATCTACCACCCCACTACTACTATCAGATTAGAGCCATAAGGGAGACTAAACATCTACCACCCCACTACCACTATCAGATTAGAGCCATAAAGGAGACTAGACATCTACCACCCCACTACTACTATCAGATTAGAGCCATAAGGGAGACTAGACATCTACCACCCCACTACCACTATCAGATTAGAGCCATAAAGGAGACTAGACATCTACCACCCCACTACCACTATCAGATTAGAGCCATAAAGGAGACTAGACATCTATCACCCCACTACCAATATCAGATTAGAGCCATAAAGGAGACTAGACATCTACCACCCCACTACCACTATCAGATTAGAGCCATAAAGGAGACTAGACATCTACCACTATCAGATTAGAGCCATAAAGGAGACTAGACATCTACAACCCCAATACCTATATCAGATTAGAGCCATAAAGGAGACTAGACATCTACCACCCCACTACCACTATCAGATTAGAGCCATAAGGGAGACTAGACATCTACCACCCCACTACCACTATCAGAGTAGAGCCATAAAGGAGACTAGACATCTACCACTATCAGATTAGAGCCATAAAGGAGACTAGACATCTACCACCCCACTACTACTATCAGATTAGAGCCATAAGGGAGACTAAACATCTACCACCCCACTACCACTATCAGATTAGAGCCATAAAGGAGACTAGACATCTACCACCCCACTACTACTATCAGATTAGAGCCATAAGGGAGACTATACATCTACCACCCCACTACCACTATCAGATTAGAGCCATAAAGGAGACTAGACATCTACCACCCCACTACCACTATCAGATTAGAGCCATAAAGGAGACTAGACATCTATCACCCCACTACCAATATCAGATTAGAGCCATAAAGGAGACTAGACATCTACCACCCCACTACCACTATCAGATTAGAGCCATAAAGGAGACTAGACATCTACCACTATCAGATTAGAGCCATAAAGGAGACTAGACATCTACAACCCCAATACCTATATCAGATTAGAGCCATAAAGGAGACTAGACATCTACCACCCCACTACCACTATCAGATTAGAGCCATAAAGGAGACTAGACATCTACCACCCCACTACCACTATCAGAGTAGAGCCATAAAGGAGACTAGACATCTACCACTATCAGATTAGAGCCATAAAGGAGACTAGACATCTACCACCCCACTACTACTATCAGATTAGAGCCATAAGGGAGACTAGACATCTACCACCCCACTACCACTATCAGATTAGAGCCATAAAGGAGACTAGACATCTACCACCCCACTACCACTATCAGATTAGAGCCATAAGGGAGACTAGACATCTACCACCCCACTACCACTATCAGATTAGAGCCATAAAGGAGACTAGACATCTACCACCCCACTACCACTATCAGATTAGAGCCATAAAGGAGACTAGACATCTACAACCCCAATACCTATATCAGATTAGAGCCATAAAGGAGACTAGACATCTACCACCCCACTACCACTATCAGATTAGAGCCATAAAGGAGACTAGACATCTACCACCCCACTACCACTATCAGATTAGAGCCATAAAGGAGACTAGACATCTACAACCCCAATACCTATATCAGATTAGAGCCATAAAGGAGACTAGACATCTACCACCCCACTACCACTATCAGATTAGAGCCATAAGGAGACTAGACATCTACCACCCCACTACCACTATCAGAGTAGAGCCATAAAGGAGACTAGACATCTACCACTATCAGATTAGAGCCATAAAGGAGACTAGACATCTACCACCCCACTACTACTATCAGATTAGAGCCATAAGGGAGACTAAACATCTACCACCCCACTACCACTATCAGATTAGAGCCATAAAGGAGACTAGACATCTACCACCCCACTACTACTATCAGATTAGAGCCATAAGGGAGACTAGACATCTACCACCCCACTACCACTATCAGATTAGAGCCATAAAGGAGACTAGACATCTACCACCCCACTACCACTATCAGATTAGAGCCATAAAGGAGACTAGACATCTATCACCCCACTACCAATATCAGATTAGAGCCATAAAGGAGACTAGACATCTACCATCTACCATCTACCATCTACCGTATCCAAGATAATTGTGTAGTTTAGAGTGTGTAGTTTTAGAGTGATTATCTTAATTTACCGAGGTTAGCTAGCCAGCTATTTGTCGTCCTTAACGTAGGAGACACTGCTAGCTAGCCAACAGCTAGCCAACGTCTACCGAATAGAACTTCCGCACTCAACAACCCGGTCGCATTCCGCTTCGCTCCACAGGTAGTATCACATTTTCATTTCATTTCATTACAGTACAACGGTTTGATTTGTTTGATCGTAGCTAGCTACATAGCTAGCTACATAGCCGTCTTTGTATCAAAGATAATTGTGTAGTCTAGAGCGATTTTCTAGGTTAGCTAGCCAGCTATTGTCGTTCTTTTAATGCAACGTAACGTAATCAACACTGCTAGCTAGCCAGCTAGCCCCCGAATAGCAGCACTGTAGAAACTATTACACTCAACGGAACGACTTGATTAGTGTAGTGTCAACAACGCAGCCACTGCCAGCTAGCCTACAAAGTCAACAACGCAGCCACTGCCAGCTAGCCTACTTCAGCAGTACTGTATCATCTTAATCATTTTAGTCAATAAGATTCTTGCTACGTAAGCTTAACTTTCTGAACATTCGAGACGCGTAGTCCACTTGTCATTCCAATCTCCTTTGCATTAGCGTAGTCTCTTCTGTAGCCTGTCAACTATGTGTCTGTCTATCCCTGTTCTCTCCTCTCTGCACAGACCATACAAACGCTCCACACCGCGTGGCCGCGGCCACCCTAATCTGGTGGTCCCAGCGCGCACGACCCACGTGGAGTTCCAGGTCTCCGGTAGCCTCTGGAACTGCCGATCTGCGGCCAACAAGGCAGAGTTCATCTCAGCCTATGCCTCCCTCCAGTCCCTCGACTTCTTGGCACTGACGGAAACATGGATCACCACAGATAACACTGCTACTCCTACTGCTGTCTCTTCGTCCGCCCACGTGTTCTCGCACACCCCGAGAGCTTCTGGTCAGCGGGGTGGTGGCACCGGGATCCTCATCTCTCCCAAGTGGTCATTCTCTCTTTCTCCCCTTACCCATCTGTCTATCGCCTCCTTTGAATTCCATGCTGTCACAGTTACCAGCCCTTTCAAGCTTAACATCCTTATCATTTATCGCCCTCCAGGTTCCCTCGGAGAGTTCATCAATGAGCTTGATGCCTTGATAAGCTCCTTTCCTGAGGACGGCTCACCTCTCACAGTTCTGGGCGACTTTAACCTCCCCACGTCTACCTTTGACTCATTCCTCTCTGCCTCCTTCTTTCCACTCCTCTCCTCTTTTGACCTCACCCTCTCACCTTCCCCCCCTACTCACAAGGCAGGCAATACGCTCGACCTCATCTTTACTAGATGCTGTTCTTCCACTAACCTCATTGCAACTCCCCTCCAAGTCTCCGACCACTACCTTGTATCCTTTTCCCTCTCGCTCTCATCCAACACTTCCCACACTGCCCCTACTCGGATGGTATCGCGCCGTCCCAACCTTCGCTCTCTCTCCCCCGCTACCCTCTCCTCTTCCATCCTATCATCTCTTCCCTCTGCTCAAACCTTCTCCAACCTATCTCCTGATTCTGCCTCCTCAACCCTCCTCTCCTCCCTTTCTGCATCCTTTGACTCTCTATGTCCCCTATCCTCCAGGCCGGCTCGGTCCTCCCCTCCCGCTCCGTGGCTCGACGACTCATTGCGAGCTCACAGAACAGGGCTCCGGGCAGCCGAGCGGAAATGGAGGAAAACTCGCCTCCCTGCGGACCTGGCATCCTTTCACTCCCTCCTCTCTACATTTTCCTCTTCTGTCTCTGCTGCTAAAGCCACTTTCTACCACTCTAAATTCCAAGCATCTGCCTCTAACCCTAGGAAGCTCTTTGCCACCTTCTCCTCCCTCCTGAATCCTCCTCCCCCTCCCCCCCCCTCCTCCCTGTCTGCAGATGACTTCGTCAACCATTTTGAAAAGAAGGTCGACGACATCCGATCCTCGTTTGCTAAGTCAAACGACACCGCTGGTTCTGCTCACACTGCCCTACCCTGTGCTCTGACCTCTTTCTCCCCTCTCTCTCCAGATGAAATCTCGCGTCTTGTGACGGCCGGCCGCCCAACAACCTGCCCGCTTGACCCTATCCCCTCCTCTCTTCTCCAGACCATTTCCGGAGACCTTCTCCCTTACCTCACCTCGCTCATCAACTCATCCCTGACCGCTGGCTACGTCCCTTCCGTCTTCAAGAGAGCGAGAGTTGCACCCCTTCTGAAAAAACCTACACTCGATCCCTCCGATGTCAACAACTACAGACCAGTATCCCTTCTTTCTTTTCTCTCCAAAACTCTTGAACGTGCCGTCCTTGGCCAGCTCTCCCGCTATCTCTCTCAGAATGACCTTCTTGATCCAAATCAGTCAGGTTTCAAGACTAGTCATTCAACTGAGACTGCTCTTCTCTGTATCACGGAGGCGCTCCGCACTGCTAAAGCTAACTCTCTCTCCTCTGCTCTCATCCTTCTAGACCTATCGGCTGCCTTCGATACTGTGAACCATCAGATCCTCCTCTCCACCCTCTCCGAGTTGGGCATCTCCGGCGCGGCCCACGCTTGGATTGCGTCCTACCTGACAGGTCGCTCCTACCAGGTGGCGTGGCGAGAATCTGTCTCCTCACCATGTGCTCTCACCACTGGTGTCCCCCAGGGCTCTGTTCTAGGCCCTCTCCTATTCTCGCTATACACCAAGTCACTTGGCTCTGTCATAACCTCACATGGTCTCTCCTATCATTGCTATGCAGACGACACACAACTAATCTTCTCCTTTCCCCCTTCTGATGACCAGGTGGCGAATCGCATCTCTGCATGTCTGGCAGACATATCAGTGTGGATGACGGATCACCACCTCAAGCTGAACCTCGGCAAGACGGAGCTGCTCTTCCTCCCGGGGAAGGACTGCCCGTTCCATGATCTCGCCATCACGGTTGACAACTCCATTGTGTCCTCCTCCCAGAGCGCTAAGAACCTTGGCGTGATCCTGGACAACACCCTGTCGTTCTCAACTAACATCAAGGCGGTGGCCCGTTCCTGTAGGTTCATGCTCTACAACATCCGCAGAGTACGACCCTGCCTCACACAGGAAGCGGCGCAGGTCCTAATCCAGGCACTTGTCATCTCCCGTCTGGATTACTGCAACTCGCTGTTGGCTGGGCTCCCTGCCTGTGCCATTAAACCCCTACAACTCATCCAGAACGCCGCAGCCCGTCTGGTGTTCAACCTTCCCAAGTTCTCTCACGTCACCCCGCTCCTCCGCTCTCTCCACTGGCTTCCAGTTGAAGCTCGCATCCGCTACAAGACCATGGTGCTTGCCTACGGAGCTGTGAGGAGAACGGCACCCCAGTACCTCCAGGCTCTGATCAGGCCCTACACCCAAACAAGGGCACTGCGTTCATCCACCTCTGGCCTGCTCGCCTCCCTACCACTGAGGAAGTACAGTTCCCGCTCAGCCCAGTCAAAACTGTTCGCTGCTCTGGCCCCCCAATGGTGGAACAAACTCCCTCACGACGCCAGGACAGCGGAGTCAATCACCACCTTCCGGAGACACCTGAAACCCCACCTCTTTAAGGAATACCTAGGATAGGATAAAGTAATCCTTCTCACCCCCCCCCCCCCCCCTTTAAAAGATTTAGATGCACTATTGTAAAGTGGCTGTTCCACTGGATGTCATAAGGTGAATGCACCAATTTGTAAGTCGCTCTGGATAAGAGCGTCTGCTAAATGACTTAAATGTAAAAATGTAAATGTACCACCCCACTACCACTATCAGATTAGAGCCATAAAGGAGACTAGACATCTACCACTATCAGATTAGAGCCATAAAGGAGACTAGACATCTACAACCCCAATACCTATATCAGATTAGAGCCATAAAGGAGACTAGACATCTACCACCCCACTACCACTATCAGATTAGAGCCATAAGGAGACTAGACATCTACCACCCCACTACCACTATCAGATTAGAGCCATAAAGGAGACTAGACATCTACCACCCCACTACCACTATCAGATTAGAGCCATAAAGGAGACTAGACATCTATCACCCCACTACCAATATCAGATTAGAGCCATAAAGGAGACTAGACATCTACCACCTCACTACCACTATCAGATTAGAGCCATAAAGGAGACTAGACATCTACCACTATCAGATTAGAGCCATAAAGGAGACTAGACATCTACCACTATCAGATTAGAGCCATAAAGGAGACTAGACATCTACCACCCCACTACCACTATCAGATTAGAGCCATAAAGGAGACTAGACATCTATCACCCCACTACCACTATCAGATTAGAGCCATAAAGGAGACTAGACATCTTTCCACTATCAGATAAGAAGCCATAAAGGAGACTAGACATCTACCTCCCCACTACTACTATCAGATTAGAGCCATAAGGGAGACTAGACATCTACCACCCCACTACTACTGTCAGATTAGAGCCATAAAGGAGACTAGACATCTACCACCCCACTACCACTATCAGATTAGAGCCATAAAGGAGACTAGACATCTACAACCCCAATACCTATATCAGATTAGAGCCATAAAGGAGACTAGACATCTACCACCCCACTACCACTATCAGATTAGAGCCATAAGGAGACTAGACATCTACCACCCCACTACCACTATCAGAGTAGAGCCATAAAGGAGACTAGACATCTACCACTATCAGATTAGAGCCATAAAGGAGACTAGACATCTACCACCCCACTACTACTATCAGATTAGAGCCATAAGGGAGACTAAACATCTACCACCCCACTACCACTATCAGATTAGAGCCATAAAGGAGACTAGACATCTACCACCCCACTACTACTATCAGATTAGAGCCATAAGGGAGACTAGACATCTACCACCCCACTACCACTATCAGATTAGAGCCATAAAGGAGACTAGACATCTACCACCCCACTACCACTATCAGATTAGAGCCATAAAGGAGACTAGACATCTATCACCCCACTACCAATATCAGATTAGAGCCATAAAGGAGACTAGACATCTACCACCCCACTACCACTATCAGATTAGAGCCATAAAGGAGACTAGACATCTACCACTATCAGATTAGAGCCATAAAGGAGACTAGACATCTACAACCCCAATACCTATATCAGATTAGAGCCATAAAGGAGACTAGACATCTACCACCCCACTACCACTATCAGATTAGAGCCATAAGGAGACTAGACATCTACCACCCCACTACCACTATCAGATTAGAGCCATAAACGAGACTAGACATCTACCACCCCACTACCACTATCAGATTAGAGCCATAAAGGAGACTAGACATCTATCACCCCACTACCAATATCAGATTAGAGCCATAAAGGAGACTAGACATCTACCACCTCACTACCACTATCAGATTAGAGCCATAAAGGAGACTAGACATCTACCACTATCAGATTAGAGCCATAAAGGAGACTAGACATCTACCACTATCAGATTAGAGCCATAAAGGAGACTAGACATCTACCACTATCAGATTAGAGCCATAAAGGAGACTAGACATCTATCACCCCACTACCAATATCAGATTAGAGCCATAAAGGAGACTAGACATCTACCACCCCACTACCACTATCAGATTAGAGCCATAAAGGAGACTAGACATCTTTCCACTATCAGATAAGAAGCCATAAAGGAGACTAGACATCTACCTCCCCACTACTACTATCAGATTAGAGCCATAAGGGAGACTAGACATCTACCACCCCACTACTACTGTCATATTAGAGCCATAAAGGAGACTAGACATCTACCACCTCACTACCACTATCAGATTAGAACCATAAAGGAGACTAGACATCTTCCACCCCACTACCACTATCAGATTAGAGCCATAAAGGAGACTAGACATCTACCACCCCACTACCACTATCAGATTAGAGCCATAAAGGAGACTAGACATCTTCCACCCCACTACCACTATCAGATTAGAGCCATAAAGGAGACTACACATCTACCACCCCACTACCACTGTCAGATTAGAGCCATAAAGGAGACTAGACATCTACCACCCCACTACCACTATCAGAGTATAGCCATAAAGGAGACTAGACATCTACCACTATCAGATTAGAGCCATAAAGGAGACTAGACATCTACCACCCCACTACTACTATCAGATTCGAGCCATAAGGGAGACTAGACATCTACCACCCCACTACCACTATCAGATTAGAGCCATAAAGGAGACTAGACATCTACCACCCCACTACTACTATCAGATTAGAGCCATAAAGGAGACTAGACATCTACCACCTCACTACCACTATCAGATTAGAACCATAAAGGAGACTAGACATCTATCATCCCACTACCACTATCAGATTATAGCCATAAAGGAGACTAGACATCTACCACTATCAGATTAGAGCCATAACGGAGACTAGACATCTATCACCCCACTACCACTATCAGATTAGAGCCATAAAGGAGACTAGACATCTACCACTATCAGATTAGAGCCATAACGGAGACTAGACATCTATCACCCCACTACCACTATCAGAATAGAGCCATAAAGGAGACTAGACATCTACCACCCCACTACCACTATCAGATTAGAGCCATAAAGGAGACTAGACATCTACCACCCCACTACCACTATCAGATTAGAGCCATAAAGGAGACTAGACATCTACCACCTCACTACCACTATCAGATTAGAGCCATAAGGAGACTAGACATCTACCACCCCACTACCACTATCAGAGTAGAGCCATAAAGGAGACTAGACATCTACCACTATCAGATTAGAGCCATAAAGGAGACTAGACATCTACCACCCCACTACTACTATCAGATTAGAGCCATAAGGGAGACTAAACATCTACCACCCCACTACCACTATCAGATTAGAGCCATAAAGGAGACTAGACATCTACCACCCCACTACTACTATCAGATTAGAGCCATAAGGGAGACTAGACATCTACCACCCCACTACCACTATCAGATTAGAGCCATAAAGGAGACTAGACATCTACCACCCCACTACCACTATCAGATTAGAGCCATAAAGGAGACTAGACATCTATCACCCCACTACCAATATCAGATTAGAGCCATAAAGGAGACTAGACATCTACCACCCCACTACCACTATCAGATTAGAGCCATAAAGGAGACTAGACATCTACCACTATCAGATTAGAGCCATAAAGGAGACTAGACATCTACAACCCCAATACCTATATCAGATTAGAGCCATAAAGGAGACTAGACATCTACCACCTCACTACCACTATCAGATTAGAACCATAAAGGAGACTAGACATCTATCATCCCACTATCACTATCAGATTATAGCCATAAAGGAGACTAGACATCTACCACTATCAGATTAGAGCCATAACGGAGACTAGACATCTATCACCCCACTACCACTATCAGATTAGATCCATAAAGGAGACTAGACATCTACCACTATCAGATTAGAGCCATAACGGAGACTAAACATCTATCACCCCACTACCACTATCAGAATAGAGCCATAAAGGAGACTAGACATCTACCATCCCACTACCACTATCAGATTAGAGCCATAAAGGAGACTAGACATCTATCATCCCACTACCACTATCAGATTATAGACATAAAGGAGGCTAGACATCTGCCACTATCAGATTAGAGCCATAACGGAGACTAGACATCTATCACCCCACTACCACTATCAGATTAGAGCCATAAAGGAGACAAGACATCTACCAACCCAATACCACTATCAGATTAGAGCCATAAAGGAGACTAGACATCTACCACCTCACTACCACTATCAGATTAGAGCCATAAGGAGACTAGACATCTACCACCCCACTACCACTATCAGAGTATAGCCATAAAGGAGACTAGACATCTACCACTATCAGATTAGACCCATAAAGGAGACTAGACATCTACGACCCCACTACTACTATCAGATTAGAGCCATAAGGGAGACTAGACATCTACCACCCCACTACTACTGTCAGATTAGAGCCATAAAGGAGGCTAGACATCTACCACCTCACTACCACTATCAGATTAGAACCATAAAGGAGACTAGACATCTATCATCCCACTACCACTATCAGATTAGAGCCATAAAGGAGACTAGACATCTATCACCCCACTACCACTATCAGATTAGAGCCATAAAGGAGACTAGACATCTTCCACCCCACTACCACTATCAGATTAGAGCCATAAAGGAGACTAGACATCTACCACCCCACTACCACTATCAGATTAGAGCCATAAAGGAGACTAGACATCTACCACCCCACTACCACTATCAGAGTATAGCCATAAAGGAGACTAGACATCTACCACTATCAGATTAGAGCCATAAAGGAGACTAGACATCTACCACCCCACTACTACTATCAGATTAGAGCCATAAGGGAGACTAGACATCTACCACCCCACTACCACTATCAGATTAGAGCCATAAAGGAGACTAGACATCTACCACTATCAGATTAGAGCCATAACGGAGACTAGACATCTACCACCCCACTACCACTATCAGATTAGAGCCATAAAGGAGACTAGACATCTACCACTATCAGATTAGAGCCATAACGGAGACTAGACATCTATCACCCCACTACCACTATCAGAATAGAGCCATAAAGGAGACTAGACATCTACCACCCCACTACCACTATCAGATTAGAGCCATAAAGGAGACTAGACATCTATCTCCCCACTACCAATATCAGATTAGAGCCATAAAGGAGACTAGACATCTACCACCCCACTACCACTATCAGATTAGAGCCATAAAGGAGACTAGACATCTACCACTATCAGATTAGAGCCATAAAGGAGACTAGACATCTACAACCCCACTACCTATATCAGATTAGAGCCATAAAGGAGACTAGACATCTACCACTATCAGATTAGAGCCATAAAGGAGACTAGACATCTACCACCCCACTACCACTATCAGATTAGAGCCATAAAGGAGACTAGACATCTATCACCCCACTACCAATATCAGATTAGAGCCATAAACGAGACTAGACATCTACCACCCCACTACCACTATCAGATTAGAGCCATAAAGGAGACTAGACATCTACCACTATCAGATTAGAGCCATAAAGGAGACTAGACATCTACCACCCCACTACCACTATCAGATTAGAGCCATAAAGGAGACTAGACATCTATCACCCCACTACCAATATCAGATTAGAGCCATAAAGGAGACTAGACATCTACCACCCCGATACCACTATCAGATTAGAGCCATAAAGGAGACTAGACATCTACCACTATCAGATTAGAGCCATAAGGGAGACTAGACATCTACCACCCCACTACTACTGTCAGATTAGAGCCATAAAGGAGACTAGACATCTACCACCTCACTACCACTATCAGATTAGAACCATAAAGGAGACTAGACATCTATCATCCCACTACCACTATCAGATTATAGCCATAAAGGAGACTAGACATCTACCACTATCAGATTAGAGCCATAACGGAGACTAGACATCTATCACCCCACTACCACTATCAGATTAGATCCATAAAGGAGACTAGACATCTACCACTATCAGATTAGAGCCATAACGGAGACTAAACATCTATCACCCCACTACCACTATCAGAATAGAGCCATAAAGGAGACTAGACATCTATCATCCCACTACCACTATCAGATTATAGACATAAAGGAGACTAGACATCTGCCACTATCAGATTAGAGCCATAACGGAGACTAGACATCTATCACCCCACTACCACTATCAGATTAGAGCCATAAAGGAGACAAGACATCTACCACCCCAATACCACTATCAGATTAGAGCCATAAAGGAGACTAGACATCTACCACCTCACTACCACTATCAGATTAGAGCCATAAGGAGACTAGACATCTACCACCCCACTACCACTATCAGAGTATAGCCATAAAGGAGACTAGACATCTACCACTATCAGATTAGACCCATAAAGGAGACTAGACATCTACGACCCCACTACTACTATCAGATTAGAGCCATAAGGGAGACTAGACATCTACCACCTCACTACCACTATCAGATTAGAACCATAAAGGAGACTAGACATCTATCATCCCACTACCACTATCAGATTAGAGCCATAAAGGAGACTAGACATCTATCACCCCACTACCACTATCAGATTAGAGCCATAAAGGAGACTAGACATCTTCCATCCCCACTACCACTATCAGATTAGAGCCATAAAGGAGACTAGACATCTACCACCCCACTACCACTATCAGATTAGAGCCATAAAGGAGACTAGACATCTACCACCCCACTACCACTATCAGAGTATAGCCATAAAGGAGACTAGACATCTACCACTATCAGATTAGAGCCATAAAGGAGACTAGACATCTACCACCCCACTACTACTATCAGATTAGAGCCATAAGGGAGACTAGACATCTACCACCCCACTACCACTATCAGATTAGAGCCATAAAGGAGACTAGACATCTACCACTATCAGATTAGAGCCATAACGGAGACTAGACATCTATCACCCCAATACCACTATCAGATTAGAGCCATAAAGGAGACTAGACATCTACCACTATCAGATTAGAGCCATAACGGAGACTAGACATCTATCACCCCACTACCACTATTAGAATAGAGCCATAAAGGAGACTAGACATCTACCACCCCACTACCACTATCAGATTAGAGCCATAAAGGAGACTAGACATCTATCTCCCCACTACCAATATCAGATTAGAGCCATAAAGGAGACTAGACATCTACCACCCCACTACCACTATCAGATTAGAGCCATAAAGGAGACTAGACATCTACCACTATCAGATTAGAGCCATAAAGGAGACTAGACATCTACAACCCCACTACCTATATCAGATTAGAGCCATAAAGGAGACTAGACATCTACCACCCCACTACCACTATCAGATTAGAGCCATAAAGGAGACTAGACATCTACCACTATCAGATTAGAGCCATAAAGGAGACTAGACATCTACCACCCCACTACCACTATCAGATTAGAGCCATAAAGGAGACTAGACATCTACCACTATCAGATTAGAGCCATAAAGGAGACTAGACATCTACAACCCCACTACCTATATCAGATTAGAGCCATAAAGGAGACTAGACATCTACCACCCCACTACCACTATCAGATTAGAGCCATAAAGGAGACTAGACATCTACCACTATCAGATTAGAGCCATAACGGAGACTAGACATCTATCACCCCACTACCACTATCAGAATAGAGCCATAAAGGAGACTAGACATCTACCACCCCACTACCACTATCAGATTAGAGCCATAAAGGAGACTAGACATCTATCTCCCCACTACCAATATCAGATTAGAGCCATAAAGGAGACTAGACATCTACCACCCCACTACCACTATCAGATTAGAGCCATAAAGGAGACTAGACATCTACCACTATCAGATTAGAGCCATAAAGGAGACTAGACATCTACAACCCCACTACCTATATCAGATTAGAGCCATAAAGGAGACTAGACATCTACCACCCCACTACCACTATCAGATTAGAGCCATAAAGGAGACTAGACATCTACCACTATCAGATTAGAGCCATAAAGGAGACTAGACATCTACCACCCCACTACCACTATCAGATTAGAGCCATAAAGGAGACTAGACATCTACCACTATCAGATTAGAGCCATAAAGGAGACTAGACATCTACAACCCCACTACCTATATCAGATTAGAGCCATAAAGGAGACTAGACATCTACCACCCCACTACCACTATCAGATTAGAGCCATAAAGGAGACTAGACATCTACCACTATCAGATTATAGCCATAAAGGAGACTAGACATCTACCACCCCACTACCACTATCAGATTAGAGCCATAAAGGAGACTAGACATCTACCACCCCACTACCACTATCAGATTAGAGCCATAAAGGAGACTAGACATCTACCACTATCAGATTAGAGCCATAAAGGAGACTAGACATCTACCACCCCACTACCACTATCAGATTAGAGCCATAAAGGAGACTAGACATCTACCACTATCAGATTATAGCCATAAAGGAGACTAGACATCTACCACCCCACTACCACTATCAGATTAGAGCCATAAAGGAGACTAGACATCTATCACCCCACTACCAATATCAGATTAGAGCCATAAAGGAGACTAGACATCTACCACCCCACTACCACTATCAGATTAGAGCCATAAAGGAGACTAGACATCTACCACTATCAGATTAGAGCCATAAGGGAGACTAGACATCTACCACCCCACTACTACTGTCAGATTAGAGCCATAAAGTAGACTAGACATCTACCACCTCACTACCACTATCAGATTAGAACCATAAAGGAGACTAGACATCTATCATCCCACTACCACTATCAGATTAGAGCCATAAAGGAGACTAGACATCTATCACCCCACTACCACTATCAGATTAGAGCCATAAAGGAGACTAGACATCTTCCACCCCACTACCACTATCAGATTAGAGCCATAACGGAGACTAGACATCTATCACCGCACTACCACTATCAGATTAGAGCCATAAAGGAGACTAGACATCTACCACTATCAGATTAGAGCCATAACGGAGACTAGACATCTATCACCCCACTACCACTATCAGAATAGAGCCATAAAGGAGACTAGACATCTACCACCCCACTACCACTATCAGATTAGAGCCATAAAGGAGACTAGACATCTACCACCGCACTACCACTATCAGATTAGAGCCATAAAGGAGACTAGACATCTACCACCTCACTACCACTATCAGATAAGAGCCATAAGGAGACTAGACATCTACCACCCCACTACCACTATCAGAGTAGAGCCATAAAGGAGATTAGACATCTACCACTATCAGATTAGAGCCATAAAGGAGACTAGACATCTACCACCACACTACTACTATCAGATTAGAGCCATAAGGGAGACTAAACATCTACCACCCCACTACCACTATCAGATTAGAGCCATAAAGGAGACTAGACATCTACCACCCCACTACTACTATCAGATTAGAGCCATAAGGGAGACTAGACATCTACCACCCCACTACCACTATCAGATTAGAGCCATAAAGGAGACTAGACATCTACCACCCCACTACCACTATCAGATTAGAGCCATAAAGGAGACTAGACATCTATCACCCCACTACCAATATCAGATTAGAGCCATAAAGGAGACTAGACATCTACCACCCCACTACCACTATCAGATTAGAGCCATAAAGGAGACTAGACATCTACCACTATCAGATTAGAGCCATAAAGGAGACTAGACATCTACAACCCCAATACCTATATCAGATTAGAGCCATAAAGGAGACGAGACATCTACCACCCCACTACCACTATCAGATTAGAGCCATAAAGGAGACTAGACATCTACCACCCCACTACCACTATCAGATTAGAGCCATAAAGGAGACTAGACATCTACCACTATCAGATTAGAGCCATAAAGGAGACTAGACATCTACAACCCCACTACCTATATCAGATTAGAGCCATAAAGGAGACTAAACATCTACCACCCCACTACCACTATCAGATTAGAGCCATAAAGGAGACTAGACATCTACCACTATCAGATTAGAGCCATAAAGGAGACTAGACATCTACCACCCCACTACCACTATCAGATTAGAGCCATAAAGGAGACTAGACATCTATCACCCCACTACCAATATCAGATTAGAGCCATAAAGGAGACTAGACATCTACCACCCCACTACCACTATCAGATTAGAGCCATAAAGGAGACTAGACATCTATCCACTATCAGATAAGAAGCCATAAAGGAGACTAGACATCTACCTCCCCACTACTACTATCAGATTAGAGCCATAAGGGAGACTAGACATCTACCACCCCACTACTACTGTCAGATTAGAGCCATAAAGGAGACTAGACATCTACCACCTCACTACCACTATCAGATTAGAGCCATAAAGGAGACTAGACATCTTCCATCCCACTACCACTATCAGATTAGAGCCATAACGGAGACTAGACATCTATCACCCCACTACCACTATCAGATTAGACCCATAAAGGAGACTAGACATCTACCACTATCAGATTAGAGCCATAACGGAGACTAGACATCTATCACCCCACTACCACTATCAGAATAGAGCCATAAAGGAGACTAGACATCTACCACCCCACTACCACTATCAGATTAGAGCCATAAAGGAGACTAGACATCTACCACCCCACTACCACTATCAGATTAGAGCCATAAAGGAGACTAGACATCTACCACCTCACTACCACTATCAGATTAGAGCCATAAGGAGACTAGACATCTACCACCCCACTACCACTATCAGAGTAGAGCCATAAAGGAGACTAGACATCTACCACTATCAGATTAGAGCCATAAAGGAGACTAGACATCTACCACCCCACTACTACTATCAGATTAGAGCCATAAGGGAGAATAAACATCTACCACCCCACTACCACTATCAGATTAGAGCCATAAAGGAGACTAGACATCTACCACCCCACTACTACTATCAGATTAGAGCCATAAGGAGCGTCTGCTAAATGACTTAAATGTAAATAAGGGAGACTAGACATCTACCACCCCACTACCACTATCAGAATAGAGCCATAAAGGAGACTAGTCATCTACCACCCCACTACCACTATCAGATTAGAGCCATAAAGGAGACTAGACATCTATCACCCCACTACCAATATCAGATTAGAGCCATAAAGGAGACTAGACATCTACCACCCCACTACCACTATCAGATTAGAGCCATAAAGGAGACTAGACATCTACCACTATCAGATTAGAGCCATAAAGGAGACATCTACAACCCCAATACCTATATCAGATTAGAGCCATAAAGGAGACTAGACATCTACCACCCCATTACCACTATCAGATTAGAGCCATAAAGGAGACTAGACATCTACCACTATCAGATTAGAGCCATAAAGGAGACTAGACATCTACCACCCCACTACCACTATCAGATTAGAGCCATAAAGGAGACTAGACATCTATCACCCCACTACCAATATCAGATTAGAGCCATAAAGGAGACTAGACATCTACCACCCCACTACCACTATCAGATTAGAGCCATAAAGGAGACTAGACATCTATCCACTATCAAATAAGAAGCCATAAAGGAGACTAGACATCTACCTCCCCACTACTACTATCAGATTAGAGCCATAAGGGAGACTAGACATCTACCACCCCACTACTACTGTCAGATTAGAGCCATAAAGGAGACTAGACATCTACCACCTCACTACCACTATCAGATTAGAACCATAAAGGAGACTAGACATCTATCATCCCACTACCACTATCAGATTAGAGCCATAAAGGAGACTAGACATCTATCACCCCACTACCACTATCAGATTAGAGCCAAAAAGGAGACTAGACATCTTCCACCCCACTACCACTATCAGATTAGAGCCATAACGGAGACTAGACATCTATCACCCCACTACCACTATCAGATTAGACCCATAAAGGAGACTAGACATCTACCACTATCAGATTAGAGCCATAACGGAGACTAGACATCTATCACCCCACTACCACTATCAGAATAGAGCCATAAAGGAGACTAGACATCTACCACCCCACTACCACTATCAGATTAGAGCCATAAAGGAGACTAGACATCTACCACCCCACTACCACTATCAGATTAGAGCCATAAAGGAGACTAGACATCTACCACCTCACTACCACTATCAGATTAGAGCCATAAGGAGACTAGACATCTACCACCCCACTACCACTATCAGAGTAGAGCCATAAAGGAGACTAGACATCTACCACTATCAGATTAGAGCCATAAAGGAGACTAGACATCTACCACCCCACTACTACTATCAGATTAGAGCCATAAGGGAGACTAAACATCTACCACCCCACTACCACTATCAGATTAGAGCCATAAAGGAGACTAGACATCTACCACCCCACTACCACTATCAGATTAGAGCCATAAAGGAGACTAGTCATCTACCACCCCACTACCACTATCAGATTAGAGCCATAAAGGAGACTAGACATCTATCACCCCACTACCAATATCAGATTAGAGCCATAAAGGAGACTAGACATCTACCACCCCACTACCACTATCAGATTAGAGCCATAAAGGAGACTAGACATCTACCACTATCAGATTAGAGCCATAAAGGAGACTAGACATCTACAACCCCAATACCTATATCAGATTAGAGCCATAAAGGAGACTAGACATCTACCACCCCACTACCACTATCAGATTAGAGCCATAAAGGAGACTAAACATCTACCACCCCACTACTACTATCAGATTAGAGCCATAAAGGAGACTAGACATCTACCACCTCACTACCACTATCAGATTAGAACCATAAAGGAGACTAGACATCTATCATCCTACTACCACTATCAGATTATAGCCATAAAGGAGACTAGACATCTACCACTATCAGATTAGAGCCATAACGGAGACTAGACATCTATCACCCCACTACCACTATCAGATTATAGCCATAAAGGAGACTAGACATCTACCACTATCAGATTAGAGCCATAACGGAGACTAGACATCTATCACCCCACTACCACTATCAGATTAGATCCATAAAGGAGACTAGACATCTACCACTATCAGATTAGAGCCATAACGGAGACTAAACATCTATCACCCCACTACCACTATCAGAATAGAGCCATAAAGGAGACTAGACATCTACCACCCCACTACCACTATCAGATTAGAGCCATAAAGGAGACTAGACATCTATCATCCCACTACCACTATCAGATTATAGACATAAAGGAGACTAGACATCTGCCACTATCAGATTAGAGCCATAACGGAGACTAGACATCTATCACCCCACTACCACTATCAGATTAGAGCCATAAAGGAGACAAGACATCTACCACCCCAATACCACTATCAGATTAGAGCCATAAAGGAGACTAGACATCTACCACCTCACTACCACTATCAGATTAGAGCCATAAGGAGACTAGACATCTACCACCCCACTACCACTATCAGAGTATAGCCATAAAGGAGACTAGACATCTACCACTATCAGATTAGAGCCATAAAGGAGACTAGACATCTTCCACCCCACTACCACTATCAGATTAGAGCCATAAAGGAGACTAGACATCTACCACCCCACTACCACTATCAGATTAGAGCCATAAAGGAGACTAGACATCTACCACCTCACTACCACTATCAGATTAGAGCCATAAAGAGACTAGACATCTACCACCCCACTTCCACTATCAGAGTATAGCCATAAAGGAGACTAGACATCTACCACTATCAGATTAGAGCCATAAAGGAGACTAGACATCTACGACCCCACTACTACTATCAGATTAGAGCCATAAGGGAGACTAGACATCTATCATCCCACTACCACTATCAGATTATAGACATAAAGGAGACTAGACATCTGCCACTATCAGATTAGAGCCATAACGGAGACTAGACATCTATCACCCCACTACCACTATCAGATTAGAGCCATAAAGGAGACAAGACATCTACCACCCCAATACCACTATCAGATTAGAGCCATAAGGAGACTAGACATCTACCACCCCACTACCACTATCAGAGTATAGCCATAAAGGAGGCTAGACATCTACCACTATCAGATTAGAGCCATAAAGGAGACTAGACATCTTCCACCCCACTACCACTATCAGATTAGAGCCATAAAGGAGACTAGACATCTACCACCCCACTACCACTATCAGATTAGAGCCATAAAGGAGACTAGACATCTACCACCTCACTACCACTATCAGATTAGAGCCATAAGGAGACATCTACCACCCCACTACCACTATCAGAGTATAGCCATAAAGGAGACTAGACATCTACCACTGTCAGATTAGAGCCATAAAGGAGACTAGACATCTACGACCCCACTACTACTATCAGATTAGAGCCATAAGGGAGACTAGACATCTACCACCCCACTACTACTGTCAGATTAGAGCCATAAAGGAGACTAGACATCTACCACCTCACTACCACTATCAGATTAGAACCATAAAGGAGACTAGACATCTACCACCCCACTACCACTATCAGATTAGAGCCATAAAGGAGACTAGACATCTACCACTATCAGATTAGAGCCATAAGGGAGACTAGACATCTACCACCCCACTACTACTGTCAGATTAGAGCCATAAAGGAGACTAGACATCTACCACCTCACTACCACTATCAGATTAGAACCATAAAGGAGACTAGACATCTATCATCCCACTACCACTATCAGATTAGAGCCATAAAGGAGACTAGACATCTATCACCCCACTACCACTATCAGATTAGAGCCATAAAGGAGACTAGACATCTTCCACCCCACTACCACTATCAGATTAGAGCCATAACGGAGACTAGACATCTATCACCCCACTACCACTATCAGATTAGAGCCATAAAGGAGACTAGACATCTACCACTATCAGATTAGAGCCATAAGGAGACTAGACATCTACCACCCCACTTCCACTATCAGAGTATAGCCATAAAGGAGACTAGACATCTACCACTATCAGATTAGAGCCATAAAGGAGACTAGACATCTACGACCCCACTACTACTATCAGATTAGAGCCATAAGGGAGACTAGACATCTATCATCCCACTACCACTATCAGATTATAGACATAAAGGAGACTAGACATCTGCCACTATCAGATTAGAGCCATAACGGAGACTAGACATCTATCACCCCACTACCACTATCAGATTAGAGCCATAAAGGAGACAAGACATCTACCACCCCAATACCACTATCAGATTAGAGCCATAAGGAGACTAGACATCTACCACCCCACTACCACTATCAGAGTATAGCCATAAAGGAGGCTAGACATCTACCACTATCAGATTAGAGCCATAAAGGAGACTAGACATCTTCCACCCCACTACCACTATCAGATTAGAGCCATAAAGGAGACTAGACATCTACCACCCCACTACCACTATCAGATTAGAGCCATAAAGGAGACTAGACATCTACCACCTCACTACCACTATCAGATTAGAGCCATAAGGAGACATCTACCACCCCACTATCAGAGTATAGCCATAAAGGAGACTAGACATCTACCACTATCAGATTAGAGCCATAAAGGAGACTAGACATCTACGACCCCACTACTACTATCAGATTAGAGCCATAAGGGAGACTAGACATCTACCACCCCACTACTACTGTCAGATTAGAGCCATAAAGGAGACTAGACATCTACCACCTCACTACCACTATCAGATTAGAACCATAAAGGAGACTAGACATCTACCACCCCACTACCACTATCAGATTAGAGCCATAAAGGACACTAGACATCTACCACTATCAGATTAGAGCCATAAGGGAGACTAGACATCTACCACCCCACTACTACTGTCAGATTAGAGCCATAAAGGAGACTAGACATCTACCACCTCACTACCACTATCAGATTAGAACCATAAAGGAGACTAGACATCTATCATCCCACTACCACTATCAGATTAGAGCCATAAAGGAGACTAGACATCTATCACCCCACTACCACTATCAGATTAGAGCCATAAAGGAGACTAGACATCTTCCACCCCACTACCACTATCAGATTAGAGCCATAACGGAGACTAGACATCTATCACCCCACTACCACTATCAGATTAGAGCCATAAAGGAGACTAGACATCTACCACTATCAGATTAGAGCCATAACGGAGACTAGACATCTATCACCCCACTACCACTATCAGATTAGAGCCATAAAGGAGACTAGACATCTACCACCCCACTACAACTATCAGATTAGAGCCATAAAGGAGACTAGACATCTACCACCCCACTACCACTATCAGATTAGAGCCATAAAGGAGACTAGACATCTACCACCTCACTACCACTATCAGATTAGAGCCATAAGGAGACTAGACATCTACCACCCCACTACCACTATCAGAGTAGAGCCATAAAGGAGACTAGACATCTACCACTATCAAATTAGAGCCATAAAGGAGACTAGACATCTACCACCCCACTACTACTATCAGATTAGAGCCATAAGGGAGACTAGACATCTACCACCCCACTACCACTATCAGATTAGAGCCATAAAGGAGACTAGACATCTACCACCCCACTACCACTATCAGATTAGAGCCATAAAGGAGACTAGACATCTATCACCCCACTACCAATATCAGATTAGAGCCATAAAGGAGACTAGACATCTACCACCCCACTACCACTATCAGATTAGAGCCATAAAGGAGACTAGACATCTACCACTATCAGATTAGAGCCATAAAGGAGACTAGACATCTATCACCCCACTACCAATATCAGATTAGAGCCATAAAGGAGACTAGACATCTACCACCCCACTACCACTATCAGATTAGAGCCATAAAGGAGACTAGACATCTACCACTATCAGATTAGAGCCATAAAGGAGACTAGACATCTACAACCCCAATACCTATATCAGATTAGAGCCATAAAGGAGACTAGACATCTACCACCCCACTACCACTATCAGATTAGAGCCATAAAGGAGACTAAACATCTACCACCCCACTACCACTATCAGATTAGAGCCATAAAGGAGACTAGACATCTACCACCTCACTACCACTATCAGATTAGAGCCATAAGGAGACTAGACATCTACCACCCCACTACCACTATCAGAGTAGAGCCATAAAGGAGACTAGACATCTACCACTATCAAATTAGAGCCATAAAGGAGACTAGACATCTACCACCCCACTACTACTATCAGATTAGAGCCATAAGGGAGACTAGACATCTACCACCCCACTACCACTATCAGATTAGAGCCATAAAGGAGACTAGACATCTACCACCCCACTACCACTATCAGATTAGAGCCATAAAGGAGACTAGACATCTATCACCCCACTACCAATATCAGATTAGAGCCATAAAGGAGACTAGACATCTACCACCCCACTACCACTATCAGATTAGAGCCATAAAGGAGACTAGACATCTACCACTATCAGATTAGAGCCATAAAGGAGACTAGACATCTACAACCCCAATACCTATATCAGATTAGAGCCATAAAGGAGACTAGACATCTACCACCCCACTACCACTATCAGATTAGAGCCATAAAGGAGACTAAACATCTACCACCCCACTACCACTATCAGATTAGAGCCATAAAGGAGACTAGACATCTCTACCACTATCAGATTAGAGCCATAAAGGAGACTAGACATCTACAACCCCACTACCTATATCAGATTAGAGCCATAAAGGAGACTAGACATCTACCACCCCACTACCACTATCAGATTAGAGCCATAAAGGAGACTAGACCATCTACCACTATCAGATTAGAGCCATAAAGGAGACTAGACATCTACCACCCCACTACCACTATCAGATTAGAGCCATAAAGGAGACTAGACATCTATCACCCCACTACCAATATCAGATTAGAGCCATAAAGGAGACTAGACATCTACCACCCCACTACCACTATCAGAATAGAGCCATAAAGGAGACTAGACATCTACCACCCCACTACCACTATCAGATTAGAGCCATAAAGGAGACTAGACATCTATCACCCCACTACCAATATCAGATTAGAGCCATAAAGGAGACTAGACATCTACCACCCCACTACCACTATCAGATTAGAGCCATAAAGGAGACTAGTCATCTACCACTATCAGATTAGAGCCATAACGGAGACTAGACATCTATCACCCCACTACCACTATCAGATTAGAGCCATAAAGGAGACTAGACATCTATCACCCCACTACCACTATCAGATTAGAGCCATAAAGGAGACTAGACATCTACCACCTCACTACCACTATCAGATTAGAGCCATAAGGAGACTAGACATCTACCACCCCACTACCACTATCAGAGTAGAGCCATAAAGGAGACTAGACATCTATCATCCCACTACCACTATCAGATTAGAGCCATAAAGGAGACTAGACATCTACCACCCCACTACCACTATCAGATTAGAGCCATAAAGGAGACTAGACATCTACCACCCCACTACCACTATCAGATTAGAGCCATAAAGGAGACTAGACATCTACCACCTCACTACCACTATCAGATTAGAGCCATAAGGAGACTAGACATCTACCACCCCACTACCACTATCAGAGTAGAGCCATAAAGGAGACTAGACATCTACCACTATCAGATTAGAGCCATAAAGGAGACTAGACATCTACCACCCCACTACTACTATCAGATTAGAGCCATAAGGGAGACTAAACATCTACCACCCCACTACCACTATCAGATTAGAGCCATAAAGGAGACTAGACATCTACCACCCCACTACCACTATCAGATTAGAGCCATAAAGGAGACTAAACATCTACCACCCCACTACTACTATCAGATTAGAGCCATAAAGGAGACTAGACATCTACCACTATCAGATTAGAGTCATAAAGGAGACTAGACATCTACAACCCCACTACCTATATCAGATTAGAGCCATAAAGGAGACTAGACATCTACCACCCCACTACCACTATCAGATTAGAGCCATAAAGGAGACTAGACATCTACCACTATCAGATTAGAGCCATAAAGGAGACTAGACATCTACCACCCCACTACCACTATCAGATTAGAGCCATAAAGGAGACTAGACATCTATCACCCCACTACCAATATCAGATTAGAGCCATAAAGGAGACTAGACATCTACCACCCCACTACCACTATCAGATTAGAGCCATAAAGGAGACTAGACATCTATCCACTATCAGATAAGAAGCCATAAAGGAGACTACACATCTACCTCCCCACTACTACTATCAGATTAGAGCCATAAGGGAGACTAGACATCTACCACCCCACTACTACTGTCAGATTAGAGCCATAAAGGAGACTAGACATCTACCACCTCACTACCACTATCAGATTAGAACCATAAAGGAGACTAGACATCTATCATCCCACTACCACTATCAGATTAGAGCCATAAAGGAGACTAGACATCTATCACCCCACTACCACTATCAGATTAGAGCCATAAAGGAGACTAGACATCTTCCACCCCACTACCACTATCAGATTAGAGCCATAACGGAGACTCGACATCTATCACCCCACTACCACTATCAGATTAGAGCCATAAAGGAGACTAGACATCTACCACTATCAGATTAGAGCCATAACGGAGACTAGACATCTATCACCCCACTACCACTATCAGAATAGAGCCATAAAGGAGACTAGACATCTACCACCCCACTACCACTATCAGATTAGAGCCATAAAGGAGACTAGACATCTACCACCCCACTACCACTATCAGATTAGAGCCATAAAGGAGACTAGACATCTACCACCTCACTACCACTATCAGATTAGAGCCATAAGGAGACTAGACATCTACCACCCCACTACCACTATCAGAGTAGAGCCATAAAGGAGACTAGACATCTACCACTATCAGATTAGAGCCATAAAGGAGACTAGACATCTACCACCCCACTACTACTATCAGATTAGCGCCATAAGGGAGACTAAACATCTACCACCCCACTACCACTATCAGATTAGAGCCATAAAGGAGACTAGACATCTACCACCCCACTACCACTATCAGATTAGAGCCATAAAGGAGACTAGACATCTATCACCCCACTACCAATATCAGATTAGAGCCATAAAGGAGACTAGACATCTACCACCCCACTACCACTATCAGATTAGAGCCATAAAGGAGACTAAACATCTACCACCCCACTACTACTATCAGATTAGAGCCATAAAGGAGACTAGACATCTACCACCTCACTACCACTATCAGATTAGAGCCATAAAGGAGACTAGACATCTATCATCCCACTACCACTATCAGATTATAGCCATAAAGGAGACTAGACATCTACCACTATCAGATTAGAGCCATAACGGAGACTAGACATCTATCACCCCACTACCACTATCAGATTAGAGCCATAAAGGAGACTAGACATCTACCACTATCAGATTAGAGCCATAACGGAGACTAGACATCTACCACCCCACTACCACTATCAGATTAGAGCCATAAAGGAGACTAGACATCTATCACCCCACTACCACTATCAGATTAGAGCCATAAAGGAGACTAGACATCTTCCACCCCACTACCACTATCAGATTAGAGCCATAAAGGAGACTAGACATCTATCACCCCACTACCACTATCAGATTAGAGCCATAAAGGAGACTAGACATCTACCACTATCAGATTAGAGCCATAACGGAGACTAGACATCTATCACCCCACTACCACTATCAGAATAGAGCCATAAAGGAGACTAGACATCTACCACCCCACTACCACTATCAGATTAGAGCCATAAAGGAGACTAGACATCTACCACCCCACTACCACTATCAGATTAGAGCCATAAAGGAGACTAGACATCTACCACCTCACTACCACTATCAGATTAGAGCCATAAGGAGACTAGACATCTACCACCCCACTACCACTATCAGAGTAGAGCCATAAAGGAGACTAGACATCTACCACTATCAGATTAGAGCCATAAAGGAGACTAGACATCTACCACCCCACTACTACTATCAGATTAGAGCCATAAGGGAGACTAAACATCTACCACCCCACTACCACTATCAGATTAGAGCCATAAAGGAGACTAGACATCTACCACCCCACTACTACTATCAGATTAGCGCCATAAGGGAGACTAAACATCTACCACCCCACTACCACTATCAGATTAGAGCCATAAAGGAGACTAGACATCTACCACCCCACTACCACTATCAGATTAGAGCCATAAAGGAGACTAGACATCTACCACCCCACTACCAATATCAGATTAGAGCCATAAAGGAGACTAGACATCTACCACCCCACTACCACTATCAGATTAGAGCCATAAAGGAGACTAAACATCTACCACCCCACTACTACTATCAGATTAGAGCCATAAAGGAGACTAGACATCTACCACCCCACTACCACTATCAGATTAGAACCATAAAGGAGACTAGACATCTATCATCCCACTACCACTATCAGATTATAGCCATAAAGGAGACTAGACATCTACCACTATCAGATTAGAGCCATAACGGAGACTAGACATCTATCACCCCACTACCACTATCAGATTATAGCCATAAAGGAGACTAGACATCTACCACTATCAGATTAGAGCCATAACGGAGACTAGACATCTACCACCCCACTACCACTATCAGATTAGAGCCATAAAGGAGACTAGACATCTATCACCCCACTACCACTATCAGATTAGAGCCATAAAGGAGACTAGACATCTTCCACCCCACTACCACTATCAGATTAGAGCCATAACGGAGACTAGACATCTACCACTATCAGATTAGAGCCATAACGGAGACTAGACATCTATCACCCCACTACCACTATCAGAATAGAGCCATAAAGGAGACTAGACATCTACCACCCCACTACCACTATCAGATTAGAGCCATAAAGGAGACTAGACATCTACCACCCCACTACCACTATCAGATTAGAGCCATAAAGGAGACTAGACATCTACCACCTCACTACCACTATCAGATTAGAGCCATAAAGGAGACTAGACATCTACCACCCCACTACCACTATCAGAGTAGAGCCATAAAGGAGACTAGACATCTACCACTATCAGATTAGAGCCATAAAGGAGACTAGACATCTACCACCCCACTACTACTATCAGATTAGAGCCATAAGGGAGACTAGACATCTACCACCCCACTACCACTATCAGATTAGAGCCATAAAGGAGACTAGACATCTACCACCCCACTACTACTATCAGATTAGAGCCATAAGGGAGACTAGACATCTACCACCCCACTACCACTATCAGATTAGAGCCATAAAGGAGACTAGACATCTACCACCCCACTACCACTATCAGATTAGAGCCATAAAGGAGACTAGACATCTATCACCCCACTACCAATATCAGATTAGAGCCATAAAGGAGACTAAACATCTACCACCCCACTACTACTATCAGATTAGAGCCATAAAGGAGACTAGACATCTACCACTATCAGATTAGAGCCATAAAGGAGACTAGACATCTACAACCCCACTACCTATATCAGATTAGAGCCATAAAGGAGACTAGACATCTACCACCCCACTACCACTATCAGATTAGAGCCATAAAGGAGACTAGACATCTACCACTATCAGATTAGAGCCATAAAGGAGACTAGACATCTACCACCCCACTACCACTATCAGATTAGAGCCATAAAGGAGACTAGACATCTATCCACTATCAGATAAGAAGCCATAAAGGAGACTACACATCTACCTCCCCACTACTACTATCAGATTAGAGCCATAAGGGAGACTAGACATCTACCACCCCACTACTACTGTCAGATTAGAGCCATAAAGGAGACTAGACATCTACCACCTCACTACCACTATCAGATTAGAACCATAAAGGAGACTAGACATCTATCATCCCACTACCACTATCAGATTAGAGCCATAAAGGAGACTAGACATCTATCACCCCACTACCACTATCAGATTAGAGCCATAAAGGAGACTAGACATCTTCCACCCCACTACCACTATCAGATTAGAGCCATAACGGAGACTAGACATCTATCACCCCACTACCACTATCAGATTAGAGCCATAAAGGAGACTAGACATCTACCACTATCAGATTAGAGCCATAACGGAGACTAGACATCTATCACCCCACTACCACTATCAGAATAGAGCCATAAAGGAGACTAGACATCTACCACCCCACTACCACTATCAGATTAGAGCCATAAAGGAGACTAGACATCTACCACCCCACTACCACTATCAGATTAGAGCCATAAAGGAGACTAGACATCTACCACCTCACTACCACTATCAGATTAGAGCCATAAGGAGACTAGACATCTACCACCCCACTACCCCTATCAGAGTAGAGCCATAAAGGAGACTAGACATCTACCACTATCAGATTAGAGCCATAAAGGAGACTAGACATCTACCACCCCACTACTACTATCAGATTAGAGCCATAAGGGAGACTAAACATCTACCACCCCACTACCACTATCAGATTAGAGCCATAAAGGAGACTAGACATCTACCACCCCACTACCAATATCAGATTAGAGCCATAAAGGAGACTAGACATCTACCACCCCACTACCACTATCAGATTAGAGCCATAAAGGAGACTAAACATCTACCACCCCACTACTACTATCAGATTAGAGCCATAAAGGAGACTAGACATCTACCACCTCACTACCACTATCAGATTAGAACCATAAAGGAGACTAGACATCTATCATCCCACTACCACTATCAGATTATAGCCATAAAGGAGACTAGACATCTACCACTATCAGATTAGAGCCATAACGGAGACTAGACATCTATCACCCCACTACCACTATCAGATTATAGCCATAAAGGAGACTAGACATCTACCACTATCAGATTAGAGCCATAACGGAGACTAGACATCTACCACCCCACTACCACTATCAGATTAGAGCCATAAAGGAGACTAGACATCTATCACCCCACTACCAATATCAGATTAGAGCCATAAAGGAGACTAGACATCTACCACCCCACTACCACTATCAGATTAGAGCCATAAAGGAGACTAGACATCTACCACCCCACTACTACTGTCAGATTAGAGCCATAAAGGAGACTAGACATCTACCACCTCACTACCACTATCAGATTAGAACCATAAAGGAGACTAGACATCTATCATCCCACTACCACTATCAGATTAGAGCCATAAAGGAGACTAGACATCTAACACCCCACTACCACTATCAGATTAGAGCCATAAAGGAGACTAGACATCTTCCACCCCACTACCACTATCAGATTAGAGCCATAACGGAGACTAGACATCTATCACCCCACTACCACTATCAGATTAGAGCCATAAAGGAGACTAGACATCTACCACTATCAGATTAGAGCCATAACGGAGACTAGACATCTATCACCCCACTACCACTATCAGAATAGAGCCATAAAGGAGACTAGACATCTACCACCCCACTACCACTATCAGATTAGAGCCATAAAGGAGACTAGACATCTACCACCCCACTACTACTATCAGATTAGAGCCATAAGGGAGACTAAACATCTACCACCCCACTACCACTATCAGATTAGAGCCATAAAGGAGACTAGACATCTACCACCCCACTACCACTATCAGATTAGAGCCATAAAGGAGACTAGACATCTATCACCCCACTACCAATATCAGATTAGAGCCATAAAGGAGACTAGACATCTACCACCCCACTACCACTATCAGATTAGAGCCATAAAGGAGACTAAACATCTACCACCCCACTACTACTATCAGATTAGAGCCATAAAGGAGACTAGACATCTACCACCTCACTACCACTATCAGATTAGAACCATAAAGGAGACTAGACATCTATCATCCCACTACCACTATCAGATTATAGCCATAAAGGAGACTAGACATCTACCACTATCAGATTAGAGCCATAACGGAGACTAGACATCTATCACCCCACTACCACTATCAGATTAGAGCCATAAAGGAGACTAGACATCTACCACCTCACTACCACTATCAGGTTAGAGCCATAAGGAGACTAGACATCTACCACCCCACTACCACTATCAGAGTATAGCCATAAAGGAGACTAGACATCTACCACTATCAGATTAGAGCCATAAAGGAGACTAGACATCTTCCACCCCACTACCACTATCAGATTAGAGCCATAAAGGAGACTAGACATCTACCACCCCACTACCACTATCAGATTAGAGCCATAAAGGAGACTAGACATCTACCACCCCACTACCACTATCAGATTAGAGCCATAAAGGAGACTAGACATCTACCACCTCACTACCACTATCAGATTAGAGCCATAAGGAGACTAGACATCTATCATCCCACTACCACTATCAGATTATAGACATAAAGGAGACTAGACATCTGCCACTATCAGATTAGAGCCATAACGGAGACATCTATCACCCCACTACCACTATCAGATTAGAGCCATAAAGGAGACAAGACATCTACCACCCCAATACCACTATCAGATTAGAGCCATAAAGGAGACTAGACATCTACCACCTCACTACCACTATCAGATTAGAGCCATAAGGAGACTAGACATCTACCACCCCACTACCACTATCAGAGTATAGCCATAAAGGAGACTAGACATCTACCACTATCAGATTAGAGCCATAAAGGAGACTAGACATCTTCCACCCCACTACCACTATCAGATTAGAGCCATAAAGGAGACTAGACATCTACCACCCCACTACCACTATCAGATTAGAGCCATAAGGAGACTAGACATCTACCACCCCACTACCACTATCAGAGTATAGCCATAAAGGAGACTAGACATCTACCACTATCAGATTAGAGCCAGAAAGGAGACTAGACATCTACCACCCCACTACCACTATCAGATTAGAGCCATAAAGGAGACTAGACATCTACCACCCCACTACCACTATCAGATTAGAGCCATAAAGGAGACTAGACATCTGCCACTATCAGATTAGAGCCATAAAGGAGACTAGACATCTATCACCCCACTACCACTATCAGATTAGAGCCATAAAGGAGACAAGACATCTACCACCCCAATACCACTATCAGATTAGAGCCATAAAGGAGACTAGACATCTACCACCTCACTACCACTATCAGATTAGAGCCATAAGGAGACTAGACATCTACCACCCCACTACCACTATCAGAGTATAGCCATAAAGGAGACTAGACATCTACCACTATCAGATTAGAGCCATAAAGGAGACTAGACATCTTCCACCCCACTACCACTATCAGATTAGAGCCATAAAGGAGACTAGACATCTACCACCCCACTACCACTATCAGATTAGAGCCATAAAGGAGACTAGACATCTACCACCTCACTACCACTATCAGATTAGAGCCATAAAGGAGACTAGACATCTACCACCCCACTACCACTATCAGAGTATAGCCATAAAGGAGACTAGACATCTACCACTATCAGATTAGAGACATAAAGGAGACTAGACATCTACGACCCCACTACTACTATCAGATTAGAGCCATAAGGGAGACTAGACATCTACCACCCCACTACCACTATCAGATTAGAGCCATAAAGGAGACTAGACATCTACCACCTCACTACCACTATCAGATTAGAGCCATAAGGAGACTAGACATCTACCACCCCACTACCACTATCAGAGTATAGCCATAAAGGAGACTAGACATCTACCACTATCAGATTAGAGCCATAAAGGAGACTAGACATCTACGACCCCACTACTACTATCAGATTAGAGCCATAAGGGAGACTAGACATCTATCATCCCACTACCACTATCAGATTATAGACATAAAGGAGACTAGACATCTACCACTATCAGATTAGAGCCAGAAAGGAGACTAGACATCTACGACCCCACTACTACTATCAGATTAGAGCCATAAGGGAGACTAGACATCTATCATCCCACTACCACTATCAGATTATAGACATAAAGGAGACTAGACATCTGCCACTATCAGATTAGAGCCATAACGGAGACTAGACATCTATCACCCCACTACCACTATCAGATTAGAGCCATAAAGGAGACAAGACATCTACCACCCCAATACCACTATCAGATTAGAGCCATAAAGGAGACTAGACATCTACCACCTCACTACCACTATCAGATTAGAGCCATAAGGAGACTAGACATCTACCACCCCACTACCACTATCAGATTAGAGCCATAAAGGAGACTAGACATCTACCACCTCACTACCACTATCAGATTAGAGCCATAAGGAGACTAGACATCTACCACCCCACTACCACTATCAGAGTATAGCCATAAAGGAGACTAGACATCTACCACTATCAGATTAGAGCCAGAAAGGAGACTAGACATCTACCACCCCACTACCACTATCAGATTAGAGCCATAAAGGAGACTAGACATCTACCACCCCACTACCACTATCAGATTCGAGCCATAAAGGAGACTAGACATCTACCACCTCACTACCACTATCAGATTAGAGCCATAAGGAGACTAGACATCTACCACCCCACTACCACTATCAGAGTATAGCCATAAAGGAGACTAGACATCTACGACCCCACTACTACTATCAGATTAGAGCCATAAGGGAGACTAGACATCTATCATCCCACTACCACTATCAGATTATAGACATAAAGGAGACTAGACATCTGCCACTATCAGATTAGAGCCATAAAGGAGACTAGACATCTATCACCCCACTACCACTATCAGATTAGAGCCATAAAGGAGACAAGACATCTATCACCCCACTACCACTATCAGATTAGAGCCATAAAGGAGACTAGACATCTACCACCCCACTACCACTATCAGATTAGAGCCATAAAGGAGACTAGACATCTACCACCTCACTACCACTATCAGATTAGAGCCATAAGGAGACTAGACATCTACCACCCCACTACCACTATCAGAGTATAGCCATAAAGGAGACTAGACATCTACCACTATCAGATTAGAGCCATAAAGGAGACTAGACATCTACGACCCCACTACTACTATCAGATTAGAGCCATAAGGGAGACTAGACATCTATCATCCCACTACCACTATCAGATTATAGACATAAAGGAGACTAGACATCTGCCACTATCAGATTAGAGCCATAAAGGAGACTAGACATCTATCACCCCACTACCACTATCAGATTAGAGCCATAAAGGAGACTAGACATCTTCCACCCCACTACCACTATCAGATTAGAGCCATAAAGGAGACTAGACATCTACCACCCCACTACCACTATCAGATTAGAGCCATAAAGGAGACTAGACATCTACCACCTCACTACCACTATCAGATTAGAGCCATAAGGAGACTAGACATCTACCACCCCACTACCACTATCAGAGTATAGCCATAAAGGAGACTAGACATCTACCACTATCAGATTAGAGCCAGAAAGGAGACTAGACATCTACCACCCCACTACTACTATCAGATTAGAGCCATAAGGGAGACTAGACATCTACCACCCCACTACCACTATCAGATTAGAGCCATAAAGGAGACTAGACATCTGCCACTATCAGATTAGAGCCATAACGGAGACTAGACATCTATCACCCCACTACCACTATCAGATTAGAGCCATAAAGGAGACAAGACATCTACCACCCCAATACCACTATCAGATTAGAGCCATAAAGGAGACTAGACATCTACCACCTCACTACCACTATCAGATTAGAGCCATAAGGAGACTAGACATCTACCACCCCACTACCACTATCAGAGTATAGCCATAAAGGAGACTAGACATCTACCACTATCAGATTAGAGCCATAAAGGAGACTAGACATCTTCCACCCCACTACCACTATCAGATTAGAGCCATAAAGGAGACTAGACATCTACCACCCCACTACCACTATCAGATTAGAGCCATAAGGAGACTAGACATCTACCACCCCACTACCACTATCAGAGTATAGCCATAAAGGAGACTAGACATCTACCACTATCAGATTAGAGCCATAAAGGAGACTAGACATCTACGACCCCACTACTACTATCAGATTAGAGCCATAAGGGAGACTAGACATCTACCACCCCACTACCACTATCAGATTAGAGCCATAAAGGAGACTAGACATCTACCACCTCACTACCACTATCAGATTAGAGCCATAAGGAGACTAGACATCTACCACCCCACTACCACTATCAGAGTATAGCCATAAAGGAGACTAGACATCTACCACTATCAGATTAGAGCCATAAAGGAGACTAGACATCTACGACCCCACTACTACTATCAGATTAGAGCCATAAGGGAGACTAGACATCTATCATCCCACTACCACTATCAGATTATAGACATAAAGGAGACTAGACATCTGCCACTATCAGATTAGAGCCATAACGGAGACTAGACATCTATCACCCCACTACCACTATCAGATTAGAGCCATAAAGGAGACAAGACATCTACCACCCCAATACCACTATCAGATTAGAGCCATAAAGGAGACTAGACATCTACCACCTCACTACCACTATCAGATTAGAGCCATAAGGAGACTAGACATCTACCACCCCACTACCACTATCAGAGTATAGCCATAAAGGAGACTAGACATCTACCACTATCAGATTAGAGCCAGAAAGGAGACTAGACATCTACCACCCCACTACCACTATCAGATTAGAGCCATAAAGGAGACTAGACATCTACCACCCCACTACCACTATCAGATTATAGACATAAAGGAGACTAGACATCTGCCACTATCAGATTAGAGCCATAACGGAGACTAGACATCTATCACCCCACTACCACTATCAGATTAGAGCCATAAAGGAGACAAGACATCTACCACCCCAATACCACTATCAGATTAGAGCCATAAAGGAGACTAGACATCTACCACCTCACTACCACTATCAGATTAGAGCCATAAGGAGACTAGACATCTACCACCCCACTACCACTATCAGAGTATAGCCATAAAGGAGACTAGACATCTACCACTATCAGATTAGAGCCATAAAGGAGACTAGACATCTTCCACCCCACTACCACTATCAGATTAGAGCCATAAAGGAGACTAGACATCTACCACCCCACTACCACTATCAGATTAGAGCCATAAAGGAGACTAGACATCTACCACCTCACTACCACTATCAGATTAGAGCCATAAGGAGACTAGACATCTACCACCCCACTACCACTATCAGAGTATAGCCATAAAGGAGACTAGACATCTACCACTATCAGATTAGAGCCATAAAGGAGACTAGACATCTACGACCCCACTACCACTATCAGATTAGAGCCATAAAGGAGACTAGACATCTACCACCTCACTACCACTATCAGATTAGAGCCATAAGGAGACTAGACATCTACCACCCCACTACCACTATCAGAGTATAGCCATAAAGGAGACTAGACATCTACCACTATCAGATTAGAGCCATAAAGGAGACTAGACATCTACGACCCCACTACTACTATCAGATTAGAGCCATAAGGGAGACTAGACATCTATCATCCCACTACCACTATCAGATTATAGACATAAAGGAGACTAGACATCTGCCACTATCAGATTAGAGCCATAACGGAGACTAGACATCTATCACCCCACTACCACTATCAGATTAGAGCCATAAAGGAGACAAGACATCTACCACCCCAATACCACTATCAGATTAGAGCCATAAAGGAGACTAGACATCTACCACCTCACTACCACTATCAGATTAGAGCCATAAGGAGACTAGACATCTACCACCCCACTACCACTATCAGAGTATAGCCATAAAGGAGACTAGACATCTACCACTATCAGATTAGAGCCATAAAGGAGACTAGACATCTTCCACCCCACTACCACTATCAGATTAGAGCCATAAAGGAGACTAGACATCTACCACCCCACTACCACTATCAGATTAGAGCCATAAAGGAGACTAGACATCTACCACCTCACTACCACTATCAGATTAGAGCCATAAGGAGACTAGACATCTACCACCCCACTACCACTATCAGAGTATAGCCATAAAGGAGACTAGACATCTACCACTATCAGATTAGAGCCATAAAGGAGACTAGACATCTACGACCCCACTACTACTATCAGATTAGAGCCATAAGGGAGACTAGACATCTACCACCCCACTACCACTATCAGATTAGAGCCATAAAGGAGACTAGACATCTACCACCTCACTACCACTATCAGATTAGAGCCATAAGGAGACTAGACATCTATCATCCCACTACCACTATCAGATTATAGACATAAAGGAGACTAGACATCTGCCACTATCAGATTAGAGCCATAACGGAGACTAGACATCTATCACCCCACTACCACTATCAGATTAGAGCCATAAAGGAGACAAGACATCTACCACCCCAATACCACTATCAGATAAGAGCCATAAAGGAGACTAGACATCTACCACCTCACTACCACTATCAGATTAGAGCCATAAGGAGACTAGACATCTACCACCCCACTACCACTATCAGAGTATAGCCATAAAGGAGACTAGACATCTACCACCTCACTACCACTATCAGATTAGAGCCATAAGGAGACTAGACATCTACCACCCCACTACCACTATCAGAGTATAGCCATAAAGGAGACTAGACATCTACCACTATCAGATTAGAGCCATAAAGGAGACTAGACATCTACGACCCCACTACTACTATCAGATTAGAGCCATAAGGGAGACTAGACATCTACCACCCCACTACTACTGTCAGATTAGAGCCATAAAGGAGACTAGACATCTACCACCTCACTACCACTATCAGATTAGAACCATAAAGGAGACTAGACATCTATCACCCCACTACCACTATCAGATTAGAGCCATAAAGGAGACTAGACATCTTCCACCCCACTACCACTATCAGATTAGAGCCATAAAGGAGACTAGACATCTATCACCCCACTACCACTATCAGATTAGAGCCATAAAGGAGACTAGACATCTTCCACCCCACTACCACTATCAGATTAGAGCCATAAAGGAGACTAGACATCTACCACCCCACTACCACTATCAGATTAGAGCCATAAAGGAGACTAGACATCTCTACCACTATCAGATTAGAGCCATAACGGAGACTAGACATCTATCACCCCACTACCACTATCAGAATAGAGCCATAAAGGAGACTAGACATCTACCACCCCACTACCACTATCAGATTAGAGCCATAAAGGAGACTAGACATCTACCACCCCACTACCACTATCAGATTAGAGCCATAAAGGAGACTAGACATCTACCACCTCACTACCACTATCAGATTAGAGCCATAAGGAGACTAGACATCTACCACCCCACTACCACTATCAGAGTAGAGCTATAAAGGAGACTAGACATCTACCACTATCAGATTAGAGCCATAAAGGAGACTAGACATCTACCACCCCACTACTACTATCAGATTAGAGCCATAAGGGAGACTAAACATCTACCACCCCACTACCACTATCAGATTAGAGCCATAAAGGAGACTAGACATCTACCACCCCACTACCACTATCAGATTAGAGCCATAAAGGAGACTAGACATCTATCACCCCACTACCAATATCAGATTAGAGCCATAAAGGAGACTAGACATCTACCACCCCACTACCACTATCAGATTAGAGCCATAAAGGAGACTAAACATCTACCACCCCACTACTACTATCAGATTAGAGCCATAAAGGAGACTAGACATCTACCACCTCACTACCACTATCAGATTAGTTCCATAAAGGAGACTAGACATCTATCATCCCACTACCACTATCAGATTATAGCCATAAAGGAGACTAGACATCTACCACTATCAGATTAGAGCCATAACGGAGACTAGACATCTATCACCCCACTACCACTATCAGATTATAGCCATAAAGGAGACTAGACATCTACCACTATCAGATTAGAGCCATAACGGAGACTAGACATCTATCACCCCACTACCACTATCAGATTAGATCCATAAAGGAGACTAGACATCTACCACTATCAGATTAGAGCCATAACGGAGACTAAACATCTATCACCCCAATACCACTATCAGAATAGAGCCATAAAGGAGACTAGACATCTACCACCCCACTACCACTATCAGATTAGAGCCATAAAGGAGACTAGACATCTATCATCCCACTACCACTATCAGATTATAGACATAAAGGAGACTAGACATCTACGACCCCACTACTACTATCAGATTAGAGCCATAAGGGAGACTAGACATCTACGACCCCACTACTACTATCAGATTAGAGCCATAAGGGAGACTAGACATCTATCATCCCACTACCACTATCAGATTATAGACATAAAGGAGACTAGACATCTGCCACTATCAGATTAGAGCCATAACGGAGACTAGACATCTATCACCCCACTACCACTATCAGATTAGAGCCATAAAGGAGACAAGACATCTACCACCCCAATACCACTATCAGATTAGAGCCATAAAGGAGACTAGACATCTACCACCTCACTACCACTATCAGATTAGAGCCATAAGGAGACTAGACATCTACCACCCCACTACCACTATCAGAGTATAGCCATAAAGGAGACTAGACATCTACCACTATCAGATTAGAGCCATAAAGGAGACTAGACATCTTCCACCCCACTACCACTATCAGATTAGAGCCATAAAGGAGACTAGACATCTACCACCCCACTACCACTATCAGATTAGAGCCATAAATGAGACTAGACATCTACCACCCCACTACCACTATCAGATTAGAGCCATAAAGGAGACTAGACATCTATCACCCCACTACCACTATCAGATTAGAGCCATAAAGGAGACTAGACATCTACCACCCCACTACCACTATCAGATTAGAGCCATAAAGGAGACTAAACATCTACCACCCCACTACTACTATCAGATTAGAGCCATAAAGGAGACTAGACATCTACCACCTCACTACCACTATCAGATTAGAACCATAAAGGAGACTAGACATCTATCATCCCACTACCACTATCAGATTATAGCCATAAAGGAGACTAGACATCTACCACTATCAGATTAGAGCCATAACGGAGACTAGACATCTATCACCCCACTACCACTATCAGATTATAGCCATAAAGGAGACTAGACATCTACCACTATCAGATTAGAGCCATAACGGAGACTAGACATCTATCACCCCACTACCACTATCAGATTAGATCCATAAAGGAGACTAGACATCTACCACTATCAGATTAGAGCCATAACGGAGACTAAACATCTATCACCCCAATACCACTATCAGAATAGAGCCATAAAGGAGACTAGACATCTACCACCCCACTACCACTATCAGATTAGAGCCATAAAGGAGACTAGACATCTATCATCCCACTACCACTATCAGATTATAGACATAAAGGAGACTAGACATCTACGACCCCACTACTACTATCAGATTAGAGCCATAAGGGAGACTAGACATCTACGACCCCACTACTACTATCAGATTAGAGCCATAAGGGAGACTAGACATCTATCATCCCACTACCACTATCAGATTATAGACATAAAGGAGACTAGACATCTGCCACTATCAGATTAGAGCCATAACGGAGACTAGACATCTATCACCCCACTACCACTATCAGATTAGAGCCATAAAGGAGACAAGACATCTACCACCCCAATACCACTATCAGATTAGAGCCATAAAGGAGACTAGACATCTACCACCTCACTACCACTATCAGATTAGAGCCATAAGGAGACTAGACATCTACCACCCCACTACCACTATCAGAGTATAGCCATAAAGGAGACTAGACATCTACCACTATCAGATTAGAGCCATAAAGGAGACTAGACATCTTCCACCCCACTACCACTATCAGATTAGAGCCATAAAGGAGACTAGACATCTACCACCCCACTACCACTATCAGATTAGAGCCATAAAGGAGACTAGACATCTACCACCTCACTACCACTATCAGATTAGAGCCATAAGGAGACTAGACATCTACCACCCCACTACCACTATCAGAGTATAGCCATAAAGGAGACTAGACATCTACCACTATCAGATTAGAGCCATAAAGGAGACTAGACATCTACGACCCCACTACTACTATCAGATTAGAGCCATAAGGGAGACTAGACATCTACCACCCCACTACCACTATCAGATTAGAGCCATAAAGGAGACTAGACATCTACCACCTCACTACCACTATCAGATTAGAGCCATAAGGGAGACTAGACATCTACCACCCCACTACCACTATCAGATTAGAGCCATAAGGGAGACTAGACATCTACCACTATCAGATTAGAGCCATAAAGGAGACTAGACATCTACGACCCCACTACTACTATCAGATTAGAGCCATAAGGGAGACTAGACATCTATCATCCCACTACCACTATCAGATTATAGACATAAAGGAGACTAGACATCTGCCACTATCAGATTAGAGCCATAACGGAGACTAGACATCTATCACCCCACTACCACTATCAGATTAGAGCCATAAAGGAGACAAGACATCTACCACCCCAATACCACTATCAGATTAGAGCCATAAAGGAGACTAGACATCTACCACCTCACTACCACTATCAGATTAGAGCCATAAAGGAGACTAGACATCTTCCACCCCACTACCACTATCAGATTAGAGCCATAACGGAGACTAGACATCTATCACCCCACTACCACTATCAGATTAGAGCCATAAAGGAGACTAGACATCTACCACTATCAGATTAGAGCCATAACGGAGACTAGACATCTATCACCCCACTACCACTATCAGAATAGAGCCATAAAGGAGACTAGACATCTACCACCCCACTACCACTATCAGATTAGAGCCATAAAGGAGACTAGACATCTACCACCCCACTACCACTATCAGATTAGAGCCATAAAGGAGACTAGACATCTACCACCTCACTACCACTATCAGATTAGAGCCATAAAGGAGACTAGACATCTACCACCCCACTACCACTATCAGAGTAGAGCTATAAAGGAGACTAGACATCTACCACCACACTACCACTATCAGATTAGAGCCATAAAGGAGACTAGACATCTACCACCCCACTACTACTATCAGATTAGAGCCATAAGGGAGACTAAACATCTACCACCCCACTACCACTATCAGATTAGAGCCATAAAGGAGACTAGACATCTACCACCCCACTACCACTATCAGATTAGAGCCATAAAGGAGACTAGACATCTATCACCCCACTACCAATATCAGATTAGAGCCATAAAGGAGACTAGACATCTACCACCCCACTACCACTATCAGATTAGAGCCATAAAGGAGACTAAACATCTACCACCCCACTACTACTATCAGATTAGAGCCATAAAGGAGACTAGACATCTACCACCTCACTACCACTATCAGATTAGTTCCATAAAGGAGACTAGACATCTATCATCCCACTACCACTATCAGATTATAGCCATAAAGGAGACTAGACATCTACCACTATCAGATTAGAGCCATAACGGAGACTAGACATCTATCACCCCACTACCACTATCAGATTATAGCCATAAAGGAGACTAGACATCTACCACTATCAGATTAGAGCCATAACGGAGACTAGACATCTATCACCCCACTACCACTATCAGATTAGATCCATAAAGGAGACTAGACATCTACCACTATCAGATTAGAGCCATAACGGAGACTAAACATCTATCACCCCAATACCACTATCAGAATAGAGCCATAAAGGAGACTAGACATCTACCACCCCACTACCACTATCAGATTAGAGCCATAAAGGAGACTAGACATCTATCATCCCACTACCACTATCAGATTATAGACATAAAGGAGACTAGACATCTACGACCCCACTACTACTATCAGATTAGAGCCATAAGGGAGACTAGACATCTACGACCCCACTACTACTATCAGATTAGAGCCATAAGGGAGACTAGACATCTATCATCCCACTACCACTATCAGATTATAGACATAAAGGAGACTAGACATCTGCCACTATCAGATTAGAGCCATAACGGAGACTAGACATCTATCACCCCACTACCACTATCAGATTAGAGCCATAAAGGAGACAAGACATCTACCACCCCAATACCACTATCAGATTAGAGCCATAAAGGAGACTAGACATCTACCACCTCACTACCACTATCAGATTAGAGCCATAAGGAGACTAGACATCTACCACCCCACTACCACTATCAGAGTATAGCCATAAAGGAGACTAGACATCTACCACTATCAGATTAGAGCCATAAAGGAGACTAGACATCTTCCACCCCACTACCACTATCAGATTAGAGCCATAAAGGAGACTAGACATCTACCACCCCACTACCACTATCAGATTAGAGCCATAAATGAGACTAGACATCTACCACCCCACTACCACTATCAGATTAGAGCCATAAAGGAGACTAGACATCTATCACCCCACTACCAATATCAGATTAGAGCCATAAAGGAGACTAGACATCTACCACCCCACTACCACTATCAGATTAGAGCCATAAAGGAGACTAAACATCTACCACCCCACTACTACTATCAGATTAGAGCCATAAAGGAGACTAGACATCTACCACCTCACTACCACTATCAGATTAGAACCATAAAGGAGACTAGACATCTATCATCCCACTACCACTATCAGATTATAGCCATAAAGGAGACTAGACATCTACCACTATCAGATTAGAGCCATAACGGAGACTAGACATCTATCACCCCACTACCACTATCAGATTATAGCCATAAAGGAGACTAGACATCTACCACTATCAGATTAGAGCCATAACGGAGACTAGACATCTATCACCCCACTACCACTATCAGATTAGATCCATAAAGGAGACTAGACATCTACCACTATCAGATTAGAGCCATAACGGAGACTAAACATCTATCACCCCAATACCACTATCAGAATAGAGCCATAAAGGAGACTAGACATCTACCACCCCACTACCACTATCAGATTAGAGCCATAAAGGAGACTAGACATCTATCATCCCACTACCACTATCAGATTATAGACATAAAGGAGACTAGACATCTACGACCCCACTACTACTATCAGATTAGAGCCATAAGGGAGACTAGACATCTACGACCCCACTACTACTATCAGATTAGAGCCATAAGGGAGACTAGACATCTATCATCCCACTACCACTATCAGATTATAGACATAAAGGAGACTAGACATCTGCCACTATCAGATTAGAGCCATAACGGAGACTAGACATCTATCACCCCACTACCACTATCAGATTAGAGCCATAAAGGAGACAAGACATCTACCACCCCAATACCACTATCAGATTAGAGCCATAAAGGAGACTAGACATCTACCACCTCACTACCACTATCAGATTAGAGCCATAAGGAGACTAGACATCTACCACCCCACTACCACTATCAGAGTATAGCCATAAAGGAGACTAGACATCTACCACTATCAGATTAGAGCCATAAAGGAGACTAGACATCTTCCACCCCACTACCACTATCAGATTAGAGCCATAAAGGAGACTAGACATCTACCACCCCACTACCACTATCAGATTAGAGCCATAAAGGAGACTAGACATCTACCACCTCACTACCACTATCAGATTAGAGCCATAAGGAGACTAGACATCTACCACCCCACTACCACTATCAGAGTATAGCCATAAAGGAGACTAGACATCTACCACTATCAGATTAGAGCCATAAAGGAGACTAGACATCTACGACCCCACTACTACTATCAGATTAGAGCCATAAGGGAGACTAGACATCTACCACCCCACTACCACTATCAGATTAGAGCCATAAAGGAGACTAGACATCTACCACCTCACTACCACTATCAGATTAGAGCCATAAGGAGACTAGACATCTACCACCCCACTACCACTATCAGAGTATAGCCATAAAGGAGACTAGACATCTACCACTATCAGATTAGAGCCATAAAGGAGACTAGACATCTACGACCCCACTACTACTATCAGATTAGAGCCATAAGGGAGACTAGACATCTATCATCCCACTACCACTATCAGATTATAGACATAAAGGAGACTAGACATCTGCCACTATCAGATTAGAGCCATAACGGAGACTAGACATCTATCACCCCACTACCACTATCAGATTAGAGCCATAAAGGAGACAAGACATCTACCACCCCAATACCACTATCAGATTAGAGCCATAAAGGAGACTAGACATCTACCACCTCACTACCACTATCAGATTAGAGCCATAAGGAGACTAGACATCTACCACCCCACTACCACTATCAGAGTATAGCCATAAAGGAGACTAGACATCTACCACTATCAGATTAGAGCCATAAAGGAGACTAGACATCTTCCACCCCACTACCACTATCAGATTAGAGCCATAAAGGAGACTAGACATCTACCACCCCACTACCACTATCAGATTAGAGCCATAAAGGAGACTAGACATCTACCACCTCACTACCACTATCAGATTAGAGCCATAAGGAGACTAGACATCTACCACCCCACTACCACTATCAGAGTATAGCCATAAAGGAGACTAGACATCTACCACTATCAGATTAGAGCCATAAAGGAGACTAGACATCTACGACCCCACTACTACTATCAGATTAGAGCCATAAGGGAGACTAGACATCTATCATCCCACTACCACTATCAGATTATAGACATAAAGGAGACTAGACATCTGCCACTATCAGATTAGAGCCATAACGGAGACTAGACATCTATCACCCCACTACCACTATCAGATTAGAGCCATAAAGGAGACAAGACATCTACCACCCCAATACCACTATCAGATTAGAGCCATAAAGGAGACTAGACATCTACCACCTCACTACCACTATCAGATTAGAGCCATAAGGAGACTAGACATCTACCACCCCACTACCACTATCAGAGTATAGCCATAAAGGAGACTAGACATCTACCACTATCAGATTAGAGCCATAAAGGAGACTAGACATCTTCCACCCCACTACCACTATCAGATTAGAGCCATAAAGGAGACTAGACATCTACCACCCCACTACCACTATCAGATTAGAGCCATAAAGGAGACTAGACGTCTACCACCTCACTACCACTATCAGATTAGAGCCATAAGGAGACTAGACATCTACCACCCCACTACCACTATCAGAGTATAGCCATAAAGGAGACTAGACATCTACCACTATCAGATTAGAGCCATAAAGGAGACTAGAGATCTACGACCCCACTACTACTATCAGATTAGAGCCATAAGGGAGACTAGACATCTACCACCCCACTACTACTGTCAGATTAGAGCCATAAAGGAGACAAGACATCTACCACCCCAATACCACTATCAGATTAGAGCCATAAAGGAGACTAGACATCTACCACCTCACTACCACTATCAGATTAGAGCCATAAGGAGACTAGACATCTACCACCCCACTACCACTATCAGAGTATAGCCATAAAGGAGACTAGACATCTACCACTATCAGATTAGAGCCATAAAGGAGACTAGACATCTTCCACCCCACTACCACTATCAGATTAGAGCCATAAAGGAGACTAGACATCTACCACCCCACTACCACTATCAGATTAGAGCCATAAAGGAGACTAGACGTCTACCACCTCACTACCACTATCAGATTAGAGCCATAAGGAGACTAGACATCTACCACCCCACTACCACTATCAGAGTATAGCCATAAAGGAGACTAGACATCTACCACTATCAGATTAGAGCCATAAAGGAGACTAGAGATCTACGACCCCACTACTACTATCAGATTAGAGCCATAAGGGAGACTAGACATCTACCACCCCACTACTACTGTCAGATTAGAGCCATAAAGGAGACTAGACATCTACCACCTCACTACCACTATCAGATTAGAACCATAAAGGAGACTAGACATCTATCACCCCACTACCACTATCAGATTAGAGCCATAAAGGAGACTAGACATCTTCCACCCCACTACCACTATCAGATTAGAGCCATAAAGGAGACTAGACATCTACCACCCCACTACCACTATCAGATTAGAGCCATAAAGGAGACTAGACATCTACCACCCCACTACCACTATCAGAGTATAGCCATAAAGGAGACTAGACATCTACCACTATCAGATTAGAGCCATAAAGGAGACTAGACATCTACCACCCCACTACTACTATCAGATTAGACCATAAGGGAGACTAGACATCTACCACCCCACTACCACTATCAGATTAGAGCCATAAAGGAGACTAGACATCTACCGCTATCAGATTAGAGCCATAACGGAGACTAGACATCTATCACCCCAATACCACTATCAGATTAGAGCCATAAAGGAGACTAGACATCTAACACTATCAGATTAGAGCCATAACGGAGACTAGACATCTATCACCCCACTACCACTATTAGAATAGAGCCATAAAGGAGACTAGACATCTACCACCTCACTACCACTATCAGATTAGAGCCATAAGGAGACTAGACATCTACCACCCCACTACCACTATCAGAGTATAGCCATAAAGGAGACTAGACATCTACCACTATCAGATTAGAGCCATAAAGGAGACTAGACATCTACGACCCCACTACTACTATCAGATTAGAGCCATAAGGGAGACTAGACATCTACCACCCCACTACCACTATCAGATTAGAGCCATAAAGGAGACTAGACATCTACCACCTCACTACCACTATCAGATTAGAGCCATAAGGAGACTAGACATCTACCACCCCACTACCACTATCAGAGTATAGCCATAAAGGAGACTAGACATCTACCACTATCAGATTAGAGCCATAAAGGAGACTAGACATCTACGACCCCACTACTACTATCAGATTAGAGCCATAAGGGAGACTAGACATCTATCATCCCACTACCACTATCAGATTATAGACATAAAGGAGACTAGACATCTGCCACTATCAGATTAGAGCCATAACGGAGACTAGACATCTATCACCCCACTACCACTATCAGATTAGAGCCATAAAGGAGACAAGACATCTACCACCCCAATACCACTATCAGATTAGAGCCATAAAGGAGACTAGACATCTACCACCTCACTACCACTATCAGATTAGAGCCATAAGGAGACTAGACATCTACCACCCCACTACCACTATCAGAGTATAGCCATAAAGGAGACTAGACATCTACCACTATCAGATTAGAGCCATAAAGGAGACTAGACATCTTCCACCCCACTACCACTATCAGATTAGAGCCATAAAGGAGACTAGACATCTACCACCCCACTACCACTATCAGATTAGAGCCATAAAGGAGACTAGACATCTACCACCTCACTACCACTATCAGATTAGAGCCATAAGGAGACTAGACATCTACCACCCCACTACCACTATCAGAGTATAGCCATAAAGGAGACTAGACATCTACCACTATCAGATTAGAGCCATAAAGGAGACTAGACATCTACGACCCCACTACTACTATCAGATTAGAGCCATAAGGGAGACTAGACATCTATCATCCCACTACCACTATCAGATTATAGACATAAAGGAGACTAGACATCTGCCACTATCAGATTAGAGCCATAACGGAGACTAGACATCTATCACCCCACTACCACTATCAGATTAGAGCCATAAAGGAGACAAGACATCTACCACCCCAATACCACTATCAGATTAGAGCCATAAAGGAGACTAGACATCTACCACCTCACTACCACTATCAGATTAGAGCCATAAGGAGACTAGACATCTACCACCCCACTACCACTATCAGAGTATAGCCATAAAGGAGACTAGACATCTACCACTATCAGATTAGAGCCATAAAGGAGACTAGACATCTTCCACCCCACTACCACTATCAGATTAGAGCCATAAAGGAGACTAGACATCTACCACCCCACTACCACTATCAGATTAGAGCCATAAAGGAGACTAGACATCTACCACCTCACTACCACTATCAGATTAGAGCCATAAGGAGACTAGACATCTACCACCCCACTACCACTATCAGAGTATAGCCATAAAGGAGACTAGACATCTACCACTATCAGATTAGAGCCATAAAGGAGACTAGAGATCTACGACCCCACTACTACTATCAGATTAGAGCCATAAGGGAGACTAGACATCTACCACCCCACTACTACTGTCAGATTAGAGCCATAAAGGAGACTAGACATCTACCACCTCACTACCACTATCAGATTAGAACCATAAAGGAGACTAGACATCTATCACCCCACTACCACTATCAGATTAGAGCCATAAAGGAGACTAGACATCTTCCACCCCACTACCACTATCAGATTAGAGCCATAAAGGAGACTAGACATCTACCACCCCACTACCACTATCAGATTAGAGCCATAAAGGAGACTAGACATCTACCACCCCACTACCACTATCAGAGTATAGCCATAAAGGAGACTAGACATCTACCACTATCAGATTAGAGCCATAAAGGAGACTAGACATCTACCACCCCACTACTACTATCAGATTAGACCATAAGGGAGACTAGACATCTACCACCCCACTACCACTATCAGATTAGAGCCATAAAGGAGACTAGACATCTACCACTATCAGATTAGAGCCATAACGGAGACTAGACATCTATCACCCCAATACCACTATCAGATTAGAGCCATAAAGGAGACTAGACATCTACCACTATCAGATTAGAGCCATAACGGAGACTAGACATCTATCACCCCACTACCACTATTAGAATAGAGCCATAAAGGAGACTAGACATCTACCACCCCACTACCACTATCAGATTAGAGCCATAAAGGAGACTAGACATCTATCTCCCCACTACCAATATCAGATTAGAGCCATAAAGGAGACTAGACATCTACCACTATCAGATTAGAGCCTTAAAGGAGACTAGACATCTACAACCCCAGTACCTATATCAGATTAGAGCCATAAAGGAGACTAGACATCTACCACTATCAGATTAGAGCCATAAAGGAGACTAGACATCTACCACCCCACTACCACTATCAGATTAGAGCCATAAAGGAGACTAGACATCTATCACCCCACTACCAATATCAGATTAGAGCCATAAAGGAGACTAGACATCTACCACCCCACTACCACTATCAGATTAGAGCCATAAAGGAGACTAGACATCTATCCACTATCAGATAAGAAGCCATAAAGGAGACTAGACATCTACCTCCCCACTACTACTATCAGATTAGAGCCATAAGGGAGACTAGACATCTACCACCCCACTACTACTGTCAGATTAGAGCCATAAAGGAGACTAGACATCTACCACCCCACTACCACTATCAGATTAGAGCCATAAAGGAGACTAGACATCTATCACCCCACTACCAATATCAGATTAGAGCCATAAAGGAGACTAGACATCTACCACCCCACTACCACTATCAGATTAGAGCCATAAAGGAGACTAAACATCTATCCACTATCAGATAAGAAGCCATAAAGGAGACTAGACATCTACCTCCCCACTACTACTATCAGATTAGAGCCATAAGGGAGACTAGACATCTACCACCCCACTACCACTATCAGATTAGAACCATAAAGGAGACTAGACATCTATCATCCCACTACCACTATCAGATTAGAGCCATAAAGGAGACTAGACATCTATCACCCCACTACCACTATCAGATTAGAGCCATAAAGGAGACTAGACATCTTCCACCCCACTACCACTATCAGATTAGAGCCATAAAGGAGACTAGACATCTACCACCCCACTACCACTGTCAGATTAGAGCCATCAAGGAGACTAGACATCTACCACCCCACTACCACTATCAGATTATAGCCATAAAGGAGACTAGACATCTACCACTATCAGATTAGAGCCATAACGGAGACTAGACATCTATCACCCCACTACCACTATCAGATTAGAGCCATAAAGGAGACTAGACATCTACCACTATCAGATTAGAGCCATAACGGAGACTAGACATCTACCACCCCACTACTACTATCAGATTCGAGCCATAAGGGAGACTAGACATCTACCACCCCACTACCACTATCAGATTAGAGCCATAAAGGAGACTAGACATCTACCACCCCACTACTACTATCAGATTAGAGCCATAAAGGAGACTAGACATCTACCACCTCACTACCACTATCAGATTAGAACCATAAAGGAGACTAGACATCTACCACTATCAGATTAGAGCCATAACGGAGACTAGACATCTATCACCCCACTACCACTATCAGAATAGAGCCATAAAGGAGACTAGACATCTACCACCCCACTACCACTATCAGATTAGAGCCATAAAGGAGACTAGACATCTACCACCCCACTACCACTATCAGATTAGAGCCATAAAGGAGACTAGACATCTACCACTATCAGATTAGAGCCATAAAGGAGACTAGACATCTACAACCCCAATACCTATATCAGATTAGAGCCATAAAGGAGACTAGACATCTACCACCCCACTACTACTATCAGATTAGAGCCATAAGGGAGACTAAACATCTACCACCCCACTACCACTATCAGATTAGAGCCATAAAGGAGACTAGACATCTATCACCCCACTACCAATATCAGATTAGAGCCATAAAGGAGACTAGACATCTACCACCCCACTACCACTATCAGATTAGAGCCATAAAGGAGACTAAACATCTATCCACTATCAGATAAGAAGCCATAAAGGAGACTAGACATCTACCTCCCCACTACTACTATCAGATTAGAGCCATAAGGGAGACTAGACATCTACCACCCCACTACCACTATCAGATTAGAACCATAAAGGAGACTAGACATCTATCATCCCACTACCACTATCAGATTAGAGCCATAAAGGAGACTAGACATCTATCACCCCACTACCACTATCAGATTAGAGCCATAAAGGAGACTAGACATCTTCCACCCCACTACCACTATCAGATTAGAGCCATAAAGGAGACTAGACATCTACCACCCCACTACCACTGTCAGATTAGAGCCATCAAGGAGACTAGACATATATCATCCCACTACCACTATCAGATTAGAGCCATAAAGGAGACTAGACATCTACCACCCCACTACCACTATCAGATTAGAGCCATAAAGGAGACTAGACATCTACCACTATCAGATTAGAGCCATAACGGAGACTAGACATCTACCACCCCACTACTACTATCAGATTCGAGCCATAAGGGAGACTAGACATCTACCACCCCACTACCACTATCAGATTAGAGCCATAAAGGAGACTAGACATCTACCACCCCACTACTACTATCAGATTAGAGCCATAACGGAGACTAGACATCTACCACCTCACTACCACTATCAGATTAGAACCATAAAGGAGACTAGACATCTACCACTATCAGATTAGAGCCATAACGGAGACTAGACATCTATCACCCCACTACCACTATCAGAATAGAGCCATAAAGGAGACTAGACATCTACCACCCCACTACCACTATCAGATTAGAGCCATAAAGGAGACTAGACATCTACCACCCCACTACCACTATCAGATTAGAGCCATAAAGGAGACTAGACATCTACCACTATCAGATTAGAGCCATAAAGGAGACTAGACATCTACAACCCCAATACCTATATCAGATTAGAGCCATAAAGGAGACTAGACATCTACCACCCCACTACTACTATCAGATTAGAGCCATAAGGGAGACTAAACATCTACCACCCCACTACCACTATCAGATTAGAGCCATAAAGGAGACTAGACATCTACCACCCCACTACTACTATCAGATTAGAGCCATAAGGGAGACTAGACATCTACCACCCCACTACCACTATCAGATTAGAGCCATAAAGGAGACTAGACATCTACCACCCCACTACCACTATCAGATTAGAGCCATAAAGGAGACTAGACATCTATCACCCCACTACCAATATCAGATTAGAGCCATAAAGGAGACTAGACATCTACCACCCCACTACCACTATCAGATTAGAGCCATAAAGGAGACTAGACATCTACCACTATCAGATTAGAGCCATAACGGAGACTAGACATCTACCACCCCACTACTACTATCAGATTCGAGCCATAAGGGAGACTAGACATCTACCACCCCACTACCACTATCAGATTAGAGCCATAAAGGAGACTAGACATCTACCACCCCACTACTACTATCAGATTAGAGCCATAAAGGAGACTGGACATCTACCACCTCACTACCACTATCAGATTAGAACCATAAAGGAGACTAGACATCTACCACTATCAGATTAGAGCCATAACGGAGACTAGACATCTACCACCCCACTACTACTGTCAGATTAGAGCCATAAAGGAGACTAGACATCTACCACCTCACTACCACTATCAGATTAGAACCATAAAGGAGACTAGACATCTATCATCCCACTACCACTATCAGATTAGAGCCATAAAGGAGACTAGACATCTACCACTATCAGATTAGAGCAATAAAGGAGACTAGACATCTACCACCCCACTACTACTATCAGATTAGAGCCATAAAGGAGACTGGACATCTACCACCTCACTACCACTATCAGATTAGAACCATAAAGGAGACTAGACATCTACCACTATCAGATTAGAGCCATAACGGAGACTAGACATCTATCACCCCACTACCACTATCAGAATAGAGCCATAAAGGAGACTAGACATCTACCACCCCACTACCACTATCAGATTAGAGCCATAAAGGAGACTAGACATCTACCACCCCACTACCACTATCAGATTAGAGCCATAAAGGAGACTAGACATCTACCACTATCAGATTAGAGCCATAAAGGAGACTAGACATCTACAACCCCAATACCTATATCAGATTAGAGCCATAAAGGAGACTAGACATCTACCACCCCACTACTACTATCAGATTAGAGCCATAAGGGAGACTAAACATCTACCACCCCACTACCACTATCAGATTAGAGCCATAAAGGAGACTAGACATCTACCACCCCACTACTACTATCAGATTAGAGCCATAAGGGAGACTAGACATCTACCACCCCACTACCACTATCAGATTAGAGCCATAAAGGAGACTAGACATCTACCACCCCACTACCACTATCAGATTAGAGCCATAAAGGAGACTAGACATCTATCACCCCACTACCAATATCAGATTAGAGCCATAAAGGAGACTAGACATCTACCACCCCACTACCACTATCAGATTAGAGCCATAAAGGAGACTAGACATCTACCACTATCAGATTAGAGCCATAAAGGAGACTAGACATCTACAACCCCAATACCTATATCAGATTAGAGCCATAAAGGAGACTAAACATCTACCACCCCACTACCACTATCAGATTAGAGCCATAAAGGAGACTAAACATCTACCACTATCAGATTAGAGCCATAACGGAGACTAAACATCTATCACCCAACTACCACTATCAGAATAGAGCCATAAAGGAGACTAGACATCTACCACCCCACTACCACTATCAGATTAGAGCCATAAAGGAGACTAGACATCTACCACCTCACTACCACTATCAGATTAGAGCCATAAGGAGACTAGACATCTACCACCCCACTACCACTATCAGAGTAGAGCCATAAAGGAGACTAGACATCTACCACTATCAGATTAGAGCCATAAAGGAGACTAGACATCTACCACCCCACTACTACTATCAGATTAGAGCCATAAGGGAGACTAAACATCTACCACCCCACTACCACTATCAGATTAGAGCCATAAAGGAGACTAGACATCTACCACCCCACTACTACTATCAGATTAGAGCCATAACGGAGACTAGACATCTATGACCCCACTACCACTATCAGAATAGAGCCATAAAGGAGACTAGACATCTATCATCCCACTTCCACTATCAGATTATAGCCATAAAGGAGACTAGACATCTACCACTATCAGATTAGAGCCATAACGGAGACTAGACATCTATCACCCCACTACCACTATCAGATTAGAGCCATAAAGGAGACTAGACATCTACCACTATCAGATTAGAGCCATAAAGGAGACTAGACATCTACCACCCCACTACTACTATCAGATTAGAGCCATAAAGGAGACTGGACATCTACCACCTCACTACCACTATCAGATTAGAACCATAAAGGAGACTAGACATCTACCACTATCAGATTAGAGCCATAACTTAGACTAGACATCTACCACCCCACTACTACTGTCAGATTAGAGCCATAAAGGAGACTAGACATCTACCACCTCACTACCACTATTAGATTAGAACCATAAAGGAGACTAGACATCTATCATCCCACTACCACTATCAGATTAGAGCCATAAAGGAGACTAGACATCTACCACTATCAGATTAGAGCAATAAAGGAGACTAGACATCTACCACCCCACTACTACTATCAGATTAGAGCCATAAAGGAGACTGGACATCTACCACCTCACTACCACTATCAGATTAGAACCATAAAGGAGACTAGACATCTACCACTATCAGATTAGAGCCATAACGGAGACTAGACATCTATCACCCCACTACCACTATCAGAATAGAGCCATAAAGGAGACTAGACATCTACCACCCCACTACCACTATCAGATTAGAGCCATAAAGGAGACTAGACATCTACCACCCCACTACCACTATCAGATTAGAGCCATAAAGGAGACTAGACATCTACCACTATCAGATTAGAGCCATAAAGGAGACTAGACATCTACAACCCCAATACCTATATCAGATTAGAGCCATAAAGGAGACTAGACATCTACCACCCCACTACTACTATCAGATTAGAGCCATAAGGGAGACTAAACATCTACCACCCCACTACCACTATCAGATTAGAGCCATAAAGGAGACTAGACATCTACCACCCCACTACTACTATCAGATTAGAGCCATAAGGGAGACTAGACATCTACCACCCCACTACCACTATCAGATTAGAGCCATAAAGGAGACTAGACATCTACCACCCCACTACCACTATCAGATTAGAGCCATAAAGGAGACTAGACATCTATCACCCCACTACCAATATCAGATTAGAGCCATAAAGGAGACTAGACATCTACCACCCCACTACCACTATCAGATTAGAGCCATAAAGGAGACTAGACATCTACCACTATCAGATTAGAGCCATAAAGGAGACTAGACATCTACAACCCCAATACCTATATCAGATTAGAGCCATAAAGGAGACTAGACATCTACCACCCCACTACCACTATCAGATTAGAGCCATAAAGGAGACTAAACATCTACCACTATCAGATTAGAGCCATAACGGAGACTAAACATCTATCACCCAACTACCACTATCAGAATAGAGCCATAAAGGAGACTAGACATCTACCACCCCACTACCACTATCAGATTAGAGCCATAAAGGAGACTAGACATCTACCACCTCACTACCACTATCAGATTAGAGCCATAAGGAGACTAGACATCTACCACCCCACTACCACTATCAGAGTAGAGCCATAAAGGAGACTAGACATCTACCACTATCAGATTAGAGCCATAAAGGAAACTAGACATCTACCACCCCACTACTACTATCAGATTAGAGCCATAAGGGAGACTAAACATCTACCACCCCACTACCACTATCAGATTAGAGCCATAAAGGAGACTAGACATCTACCACCCCACTACTACTATCAGATTAGAGCCATAACGGAGACTAGACATCTATGACCCCACTACCACTATCAGAATAGAGCCATAAAGGAGACTAGACATCTACCACCCCACTACCACTATCAGATTAGAGCCATAAAGGAGACTAGACATCTACCACCCCACTACCACTATCAGATTAGAGCCATAAAGGAGACTAGACATGTACAACCCCAATACCTATATCAGATTAGAGCCATAAAGGAGACTAGACATCTACCACCCCACTACTACTATCAGATTAGAGCCATAAGGGAGACTAGACATCTACCACCCCACTACCACTATCAGATTAGAGCCATAAAGGAGACTAGACATCTACCACCCCACTACTACTATCAGATTAGAGCCATAAGGGAGACTAGACATCTACCACCCCACTACCACTATCAGATTAGAGCCATAAAGGAGACTAGACATCTACCACCCCACTACCACTATCAGATTAGAGCCATAAAGGAGACTAGACATCTATCACCCCACTACCAATATCAGATTAGAGCCATAAAGGAGACTAGACATCTACCACCCCACTACCACTATCAGATTAGAGCCATAAAGGAGACTAGACATCTACCACTATCAGATTAGAGCCATAAAGGAGACTAGACATCTACAACCCCAATACCTATATCAGATTAGAGCCATAAAGGAGACTAGACATCTACCACCCCACTACCACTATCAGATTAGAGCCATAAAGGAGACTAAACATCTACCACCCCACTACTACTATCAGATTAGAGCCATAAAGGAGACTAGACATCTACCACCTCACTACCACTATCAGATTAGAACCATAAAGGAGACTAGACATCTATCATCCCACTACCACTATCAGATTATAGCCATAAAGGAGACTAGACATCTACCACTATCAGATTAGAGCCATAACGGAGACTAAACATCTATCACCCAACTACCACTATCAGAATAGAGCCATAAAGGAGACTAGACATCTACCACCCCACTACCACTATCAAATTAGAGCCATAAAGGAGACTAGACATCTACCACCTCACTACCACTATCAGATTAGAGCCATAAGGAGACTAGACATCTACCACCCCACTACCACTATCAGAGTAGAGCCATAAAGGAGACTAGACATCTACCACTATCAGATTAGAGCCATAAAGGAGACTAGACATCTACCACCCCACTACTACTATCAGATTAGAGCCATAAGGGAGACTAAACATCTACCACCCCACTACCACTATCAGATTAGAGCCATAAAGGAGACTAGACATCTACCACCCCACTACTACTATCAGATTAGAGCCATAACGGAGACTAGACATCTATGACCCCACTACCACTATCAGAATAGAGCCATAAAGGAGACTAGACATCTACCACCCCACTACCACTATCAGATTAGAGCCATAAAGGAGACTAGACATCTACCACCCCACTACCACTATCAGATTAGAGCCATAAAGGAGACTAGACATCTACAACCCCAATACCTATATCAGATTAGAGCCATAAAGGAGACTAGACATCTACCACCCCACTACCACTATCAGATTAGAGCCATAAGGGAGACTAGACATCTACCACCCCACTACCACTATCAGATTAGAGCCATAAAGGAGACCAGACATCTACCACCCCACTACTACTATCAGATTAGAGCCATAAGGGAGACTAGACATCTACCACCCCACTACCACTATCAGATTAGAGCCATAAAGGAGACTAGACATCTACCACCCCACTACCACTATCAGATTAGAGCCATAAAGGAGACTAGACATCTATCACCCCACTACCAATATCAGATTAGAGCCATAAAGGAGACTAGACATCTACCACCCCACGACCACTATCAGATTAGAGCCATAAAGGAGACTAGACATCTACCACTATCAGATTAGAGCCATAAAGGAGACTAGACATCTACAACCCCAATACCTATATCAGATTAGAGCCATAAAGGAGACTAGACATCTACCACCCCACTACCACTATCAGATTAGAGCCATAAAGGAGACTAGACATCTACCACCCCACTACTACTATCAGATTAGAGCCATAAAGGAGACTAGACATCTACCACCTCACTACCACTATCAGATTAGAACCATAAAGGAGACTAGACATCTATCATCCCACTACCACTATCAGATTATAGCCATAAAGGAGACTAGACATCTACCACTATCAGATTAGAGCCATAACGGAGACTAAACATCTATCACCCAACTACCACTATCAGAATAGAGCCATAAAGGAGACTAGACATCTACCACCCCACTACCACTATCAGATTAGAGCCATAAAGGAGACTAGACATCTACCACCTCACTACCACTATCAGATTAGAGCCATAAGGAGACTAGACATCTACCACCCCACTACCACTATCAGAGTAGAGCCATAAAGGAGACTAGACATCTACCACTATCAGATTAGAGCCATAAAGGAGACTAGACATCTACCACCCCACTACTACTATCAGATTAGAGCCATAAGGGAGACTAAACATCTACCACCCCACTACCACTATCAGATTAGAGCCATAAAGGAGACTAGACATCTATGACCCCACTACCACTATCAGAATAGAGCCATAAAGGAGACTAGACATCTACCACCCCACTACCACTATCAGATTAGAGCCATAAAGGAGACTAGACATCTACCACCCCACTACCACTATCAGATTAGAGCCATAAAGGAGACTAGACATGTACAACCCCAATACCTATATCAGATTAGAGCCATAAAGGAGACTAGACATCTACCACCCCACTACTACTATCAGATTAGAGCCATAAGGGAGACTAAACATCTACCACCCCACTACCACTATCAGATTAGAGCCATAAAGGAGACTAGACATCTACCACCCCACTACTACTATCAGATTAGAGCCATAAGGGAGACTAGACATCTACCACCCCACTACCACTATCAGATTAGAGCCATAAAGGAGACTAGACATCTACCACCCCACTACCACTATCAGATTAGAGCCATAAAGGAGACTAGACATCTATCACCCCACTACCAATATCAGATTAGAGCCATAAAGGAGACTAGACATCTACCACCCCACTACCACTATCAGATTAGAGCCATAAAGGAGACTAGACATCTACCACTATCAGATTAGAGCCATAAAGGAGACTAGACATCTACAACCCCAATACCTATATCAGATTAGAGCCATAAAGGAGACTAGACATCTACCACCCCACTACCACTATCAGATTAGAGCCATAAAGGAGACTAAACATCTACCACCCCACTACTACTATCAGATTAGAGCCATAAAGGAGACTAGACATCTACCACCTCACTACCACTATCAGATTAGAACCATAAAGGAGACTAGACATCTATCATCCCACTACCACTATCAGATTATAGCCATAAAGGAGACTAGACATCTACCACTATCAGATTAGAGCCATAAAGGAGACTAAACATCTATCACCCAACTACCACTATCAGATTAGAGCCATAAAGGAGACTAGACATCTACCACCCCACTACCACTATCAAATTAGAGCCATAAAGGAGACTAGACATCTACCACCTCACTACCACTATCAGATTAGAGCCATAAGGAGACTAGACATCTACCACCCCACTACCACTATCAGAGTAGAGCCATAAAGGAGACTAGACATCTACCACTATCAGATTAGAGCCATAAAGGAGACTAGACATCTACCACCCCACTACTACTATCAGATTAGAGCCATAAGGGAGACTAAACATCTACCACCCCACTACCACTATCAGATTAGAGCCATAAAGGAGACTAGACATCTACCACCCCACTACTACTATCAGATTAGAGCCATAACGGAGACTAGACATCTATGACCCCACTACCACTATCAGAATAGAGCCATAAAGGAGACTAGACATCTACCACCCCACTACCACTATCAGATTAGAGCCATAAAGGAGACTAGACATCTACCACCCCACTACCACTATCAGATTAGAGCCATAAAGGAGACTAGACATCTACAACCCCAATACCTATATCAGATTAGAGCCATAAAGGAGACTAGACATCTACCACCCCACTACTACTATCAGATTAGAGCCATAAGGGAGACTAAACATCTACCACCCCACTACCACTATCAGATTAGAGCCATAAAGGAGACCAGACATCTACCACCCCACTACTACTATCAGATTAGAGCCATAAGGGAGACTAGACATCTACCACCCCACTACCACTATCAGATTAGAGCCATAAAGGAGACTAGACATCTACCACCCCACTACCACTATCAGATTAGAGCCATAAAGGAGACTAGACATCTATCACCCCACTACCACTATCAGATTAGAGCCATAAAGGAGACTAGACATCTACCACCCCACGACCACTATCAGATTAGAGCCATAAAGGAGACTAGACATCTACCACTATCAGATTAGAGCCATAAAGGAGACTAGACATCTACAACCCCAATACCTATATCAGATTAGAGCCATAAAGGAGACTAGACATCTACCACCCCACTACCACTATCAGATTAGAGCCATAAAGGAGACTAAACATCTACCACCCCACTACTACTATCAGATTAGAGCCATAAAGGAGACTAGACATCTACCACCTCACTACCACTATCAGATTAGAACCATAAAGGAGACTAGACATCTATCATCCCACTACCACTATCAGATTATAGCCATAAAGGAGACTAGACATCTACCACTATCAGATTAGAGCCATAACGGAGACTAAACATCTATCACCCCACTACCACTATCAGAATAGAGCCATAAAGGAGACTAGACATCTACCACCCCACTACCACTATCAGATTAGAGCCATAAAGGAGACTAGACATCTACCACCTCACTACCACTATCAGATTAGAGCCATAAGGAGACTAGACATCTACCACCCCACTACCACTATCAGAGTAGAGCCATAAAGGAGACTAGACATCTACCACTATCAGATTAGAGCCATAAAGGAGACTAGACATCTACCACCCCACTACTACTATCAGATTAGAGCCATAAGGGAGACTAAACATCTACCACCCCACTACCACTATCAGATTAGAGCCATAAAGGAGACTAGACATCTACCACCCCACTACTACTATCAGATTAGAGCCATAACGGAGACTAGACATCTATCACCCCACTACCACTATCAGAATAGAGCCATAAAGGAGACTAGACATCTACCACCCCACTACCACTATCAGATTAGAGCCATAAAGGAGACTAGACATCTACCACCCCACTACCACTATCAGATTAGAGCCATAAAGGAGACTAGACATCTACAACCCCAATACCTATATCAGATTAGAGCCATAAAGGAGACTAGACATCTACCACCCCACTACTACTATCAGATTAGAGCCATAAGGGAGACTAAACATCTACCACCCCACTACCACTATCAGATTAGAGCCATAAAGGAGACTAGACATCTACCACCCCACTACTACTATCAGATTAGAGCCATAAGGGAGACTAGACATCTACCACCCCACTACCACTATCAGATTAGAGCCATAAAGGAGACTAGACATCTACCACCCCACTACCACTATCAGATTAGAGCAATAAAGGAGACTAGACATCTACCACTATCAGATTAGAGCCATAAAGGAGACTAGACATCTACAACCCCAATACCTATATCAGATTAGAGCCATAAAGGAGACTAGACATCTACCACCCCACTACCACTATCAGATTAGAGCCATAAAGGAGACTAAACATCTACCACCCCACTACTACTATCAGATTAGAGCCATAAAGGAGACTAGACATCTACCACCTCACTACCACTATCAGATTAGAACCATAAAGAAGACTAGACATCTATCATCCCACTACCACTATCAGATTATAGCCATAAAGGAGACTAGACATCTACCACTATCAGATTAGAGCCATAACGAAGACTAAACATCTATCACCCCACTACCACTATCAGAATAGAGCCATAAAGGAGACTAGACATCTACCACCCCACTACCACTATCAGATTAGAGCCATAAAGGAGACTAGACATCTACCACCTCACTACCACTATCAGATTAGAGCCATAAGGAGACTAGACATCTACCACCCCACTACCACTATCAAAGTAGAGCCATAAAGGAGACTAGACATCTACCACTATCAGATTAGAGCCATAAAGGAGACTAGACATCTACCACCCCACTACTACTATCAGATTAGAGCCATAAGGGAGACTAAACATCTACCACCCCACTACCACTATCAGATTAGAGCCATAAAGGAGACTAGACATCTATCACCCCACTACCAATATCAGATTAGAGCCATAAAGGAGACTAGACATCTACCACCCCACTACCACTATCAGATTAGAGCCATAAAGGAGACTAGACATCTACCACTGTCAGATTAGAGCCATAAAGGAGACTAGACATCTACCACCTCACTACCACTATCAGATTAGAACCATAAAGGAGACTAGACATCTATCATCCCACTACCACTATCAGATTAGAGCCATAAAGGAGACTAGACATCTACCACTATCAGATTAGAGCAATAAAGGAGACTAGACATCTACCACCCCACTACTACTATCAGATTAGAGCCATAAAGGAGACTGGACATCTACCACCTCACTACCACTATCAGATTAGAACCATAAAGGAGACTAGACATCTACCACTATCAGATTAGAGCCATAACGGAGACTAGACATCTATCACCCCACTACCACTATCAGAATAGAGCCATAAAGGAGACTAGACATCTACCACCCCACTACCACTATCAGATTAGAGCCATAAAGGAGACTAGACATCTACCACCCCACTACCACTATCAGATTAGAGCCATAAAGGAGACTAGACATCTACCACCCCACTACCACTATCAGATTAGAGCCATAAAGGAGACTAGACATCTACCACCCCACTACCACTATCAGATTAGAGCCATAAAGGAGACTAGACATCTACCACCCCACTACCACTATCAGATTAGAGCCATAAAGGAGACTAGACATCTACCACCCCACTACCACTATCAGATTAGAGCCATAAAGGAGACTAGACATCTACCACTATCAGATTAGAGCCATAAAGGAGACTAGACATCTACAACCCCAATACCTATATCAGATTAGAGCCATAAAGGAGACTAGACATCTACCACCCCACTACTACTATCAGATTAGAGCCATAAGGGAGACTAAACATCTACCACCCCACTACCACTATCAGATTAGAGCCATAAAGGAGACTAGACATCTACCACCCCACTACCACTATCAGATTAGAGCCATAAAGGAGACTAGACATCTATCACCCCACTACCAATATCAGATTAGAGCCATAAAGGAGACTAGACATCTACCACCCCACTACCACTATCAGATTAGAGCCATAAAGGAGACTAGACATCTACCACTATCAGATTAGAGCCATAAAGGAGACTAGACATCTACAACCCCAATACCTATATCAGATTAGAGCCATAAAGGAGACTAGACATCTACCACCCCACTACCACTATCAGATTAGAGCCATAAAGGAGACTAAACATCTACCACTATCAGATTAGAGCCATAACGGAGACTAAACATCTATCACCCAACTACCACTATCAGAATAGAGCCATAAAGGAGACTAGACATCTACCACCCCACTACCACTATCAGATTAGAGCCATAAAGGAGACTAGACATCTACCACCCAACTACAACTATCAGATTAGAGCCATAAAGGAGACTAGACATCTACCACCTCACTACCACTATCAGATTAGAACCATAAAGGAGACTAGACATCTATCATCCCACTACCACTATCAGATTATAGCCATAAAGGACACTAGACATCTACCACTATCAGATTAGAGCCATAACGGAGAAAAGACATCTATCACCCCACTACCACTATCAGATTAGAGCCATAAAGGAGACTAGACATCTACCACCTCACTACCACTATCAGATTACAGCCATAAGGAGACTAGACATCTACCACCCCACTACCACTATCAGAGTATAGCCATAAAGGAGACTAGACATCTACCACTATCAGATTAGAGCCATAAAGGAGACTAGACATCTACCACCTCACTACCACTATCAGATTAGAGCCATAAAGGAGACTAGACATCTACCACCCCACTACCACTATCAGATTAGAGCCATAAAGGAGATTAGACATCTACCACCTCACTACCACTATCAGATTAGAGCCATAAGGAGACTAGACATCTACCACCCCACTACCACTATCAGAGTATAGCCATAAAGGAGACTAGACATCTACCACTATCAGATTAGAGCCATAAAGGAGACTAGACATCTACCACCCCACTACCACTATCAGATTAGAGCCATAAAGGAGACTAGACATCTACCACCCCACTACTACTATCAGATTAGATCCATAAAGGAGACTAGACATCTACCACCTCACTACCACTATCAGATTAGAACCATAAAGGAGACTAGACATATATCATCCCACTACCACTATCAGATTATAGCCATAAAGGAGACTAGACATCTACCACTATCAGATTAGAGCCATAAAGGAGACTAGACATCTACCACCTCACTACCACTATCAGATTAGAGCCATAAGGAGACTAGACATCTACCACCCCACTACCACTATCAGAGTATAGCCATAAAGGAGACTAGACATCTACCACTATCAGATTAGAGCCATAAAGGAGACTAGACATCTTCCACCCCACTACCACTACCATATTAGAGCCATAAAGGAGACTAGACATCTACCACTATCAGATTAGAGCCATAACGGAGACTAGACATCTATCACCCCACTACCACTATCAGAATAGAGCCATAAAGGAGACTAGACATCTACCACCCCACTACCACTATCAGATTAGAGCCATAAAGGAGACTAGACATCTACCACCCCACTACCACTATCAGATTAGAGCCATAAAGGAGACTAGACATCTACCACCTCACTACCACTATCAGATTAGAGCCATAAGGAGACTAGACATCTACCACCCCACTACCACTATCAGAGTAGAGCCATAAAGGAGACTAGACATCTACCACTATCAGATTAGAGCCATAAAGGAGACTAGACATCTACCACCCCACTACTACTATCAGATTAGAGCCATAAGGGAGACTAAACATCTACCACCCCACTACCACTATCAGATTAGAGCCATAAAGGAGACTAGACATCTTCCACCCCACTACCACTATCAGATTAGAGCCATAAAGGAGACTAGACATCTATCACCCCACTACCAATATCAGATTAGAGCCATAAAGGAGACTAGACATCTACCACCCCACTACCACTATCAGATTAGAGCCATAAAGGAGACTAGACATCTACTGCTATCAGATTAGAGCCATAAAGGAGACTAGACATCTACAACCCCACTACCTATATCAGATTAGAGCCATAAAGGAGACTAGACATCTACCACCCCACTACCACTATCAGATTAGAGCCATAAAGGAGACTAGACATCTACCACCCAACTACAACTATCAGATTAGAGCCATAAAGGAGACTAGACATCTACCACCTCACTACCACTATCAGATTAGAACCATAAAGGAGACTAGACATCTATCATCCCACTACCACTATCAGATTATAGCCATAAAGGAGACTAGACATCTACCACTATCAGATTAGAGCCATAACAGAGAAAATACATCTATCACCCCACTACCACTATCAGAGTAGAGCCATAAAGGAGACTAGACATCTACCACTATCAGATTAGAGCCATAAAGGAGACTAGACATCTACCACCCCACTACTACTATCAGATTAGAGCCATAAGGGAGACTAAACATCTACCACCCCACTACCACTATCAGATTAGAGCCATAAAGGAGACTAGACATCTACCACCCCACTACCACTATCATATTAGAGCCATAAAGGAGACTAGACATCTATCACCCCACTACCAATATCAGATTAGAGCCATAAAGGAGACTAGACATCTACCACCCCACTACCACTATCAGATTAGAGCCATAAAGGAGACTAGACATCTACCACTATCAGATTAGAGCCATAAAGGAGACTAGACATCTACCACCCCACTACTACTATCAGATTAGAGCCATAAGGGAGACTAAACATCTACCACCCCACTACCACTATCAGATTAGAGCCATAAAGGAGACTAGACATCTACCACCCCACTACCACTATCAGATTAGAGCCATAAAGGAGACTAGACATCTATCACCCCACTACCAATATAAGATTAGAGCCATAAAGGAGACTAGACATCTACCACCCCACTACCACTATCAGATTAGATCCATAAAGGAGACTAGACATCTACCACCCAACTACTACTATCAGATTAGAGCCATAAAGGAGACTAGACATCTACCACCTCACTACCACTATCAGATTAGAACCATAAAGGAGACTAGACATCTATCATCCCACTACCACTATCAGATTATAGCCATAAAGGAGACTAGACATCTACCACTATCAGATTAGAGCCATAACGGAGACTAGACATCTATCAACCCACTACCACTATCAGATTAGAGCCATAAAGGAGACTAGACATCTACCACTATCAGATTAGAGCCATAACGGAGACTAGACATCTATCACCCCACTACCACTATCAGAATAGAGCCATAAAGGAGACTAGACATCTACCACCCCACTACCACTATCAGATTAGAGCCATAAAGGAGACTAGACATCTACCACCCCACTACCACTATCAGATTAGAGCCATAAAAGGAGACTAGACATCTACCACCCCACTACCACTATCAGAATAGAGCCATAAAGGAGACTAGACATCTACCACCCCACTACCACTATCAGATTAGAGCCATAAAGGAGACTAGACATCTACCACCCCACTACCACTATCAGATTAGAGCCATAAAGGAGACTAGACATCTACCACCTCACTACCACTATCAGATTAGAGCCATAAGGAGACTAGACATCTACCACCCCACTACCACTATCAGATTAGAGCCATAAGGAGACTAAACATCTACCACCCCACTACCACTATCAGAGTAGAGCCATAAAGGAGACTAGACATCTACCACTATCAGATTAGAGCCATAAAGGAGACTAGACATCTACCACCCCACTACTACTATCAGATTAGAGCCATAAGGGAGACTAAACATCTACCACCCCACTACCACTATCAGATTAGAGCCATAAAGGAGACTAGACATCTACCACCCCACTACCACTATCAGATTAGAGCCATAACGGAGACTAGACATCTATCACCCCACTACCACTATCAGAATAGAGCCATAAAGGAGACTAGACATCTACCACCCCACTACCACTATCAGATTAGAGCCATAAAGGAGACTAGACATCTACCACCCCACTACCACTATCAGATTAGAGCCATAAAGGAGACTAGACATCTACCACCTCACTACCACTATCAGATTAGAGCCATAAGGAGACTAGACATCTACCACCCCACTACCACTATCAGATTAGAGCCATAAAGGAGACTAGACATCTACCACTATCAGATTAGAGCCATAAAGGAGACTAGACATCTACAACCCCACTACCTATATCAGATTAGAGCCATAAGGAGACTAGACATCTACCACCCCACTACCACTATCAGAGTAGAGCCATAAAGGAGACTAGACATCTACCACTATCAGATTAGAGCCATAAAGGAGACTAGACATCTACCACCCCACTACTACTATCAGATTAGAGCCATAAGGGAGACTAAACATCTACCACCCCACTACCACTATCAGATTAGAGCCATAAAGGAGACTAGACATCTACCACCCCACTACCACTATCAGATTAGAGCCATAAAGGAGACTAGACATCTATCACCCCACTACCAATATCAGATTAGAGCCATAAAGGAGACTAGACATCTACCACCCCACTACCACTATCAGATTAGAGCCATAAAGGAGACTAAACATCTACCACCCCACTACTACTATCAGATTAGAGCCATAAAGGAGACTAGACATCTACCACCTCACTACCACTATCAGATTAGAACCATAAAGGAGACTAGACATCTATCATCCCACTACCACTATCAGATTATAGCCATAAAGGAGACTAGACATCTACCACTATCAGATTAGAGCCATAACGGAGACTAGACATCTATCACCCCACTACCACTATCAGATTATAGCCATAAAGGAGACTAGACATCTACCACTATCAGATTAGAGCCATAACGGAGACTAGACATCTATCACCCCACTACCACTATCAGATTAGATCCATAAAGGAGACTAGACATCTACCACTATCAGATTAGAGC